>NC_090871.1:28781716-28796716 GCF_036669935.1 Montipora foliosa | reverse complement strand
TGAGATATCATTTTCTGTGTACCACTAAATTTCAGGAAATATCGACCATTATGTTTTTCAGCTTTTGTGCATAAGGTAGGTCTTTTAGATAAATCTGTTTGAGTGGCATCACTTTCCTCATTGCTTTTGTCATATATAGTTTCTACCTTTCTGCTTGAATCAATCTTCACATTTTGACCATCTGATCTGTCTATCTGATATACGCAATTTGCATACATTCGAAGATATTCAGATACCCAAAGATCGAGAAATGAATCTCTAACCATGCTACCGACCTGTGATTTGACAACAACATGGTTGTCGTTTTCAGCAGGTTTGACTATTATGTTTTTGTCAGTTACTGCATGTCCGTCAGAATTTACAGGAAAAATAGCGTGTTCAGACACAGAGATTGAAGAATTTTCGTATTCCACTTTGTATTCAATTTTGTTTCCATTTTCATCCAAAATGAAATCTCCGTCGGAATCTTCCACATACAATGCCATATATATACGTCACATAATTATGTCTTGTAAGGCAGACATACAATGCAACCGGCGAAAGCAATGTTTCTATTGTGGGTGAATGACACACTCATTTCATTTATGTTTGTGAAATATGTGTTGATTAAAATTGTTGCTTTTCCGAAAGATAAATTAAACCTGTAATTTCTGTCGTTGATTTTCAGTATGTAATTGCCAACATTGGAACTTGAAGGAACGGTTCGAATTATCACTTGTTTTATAAATATTTCGTGCAAAAAACCCGCCCCCACAACGTCAAGACTGTGAATGACGTTATTGACAATGAAATGGATTTGAAAATCATACACTTTGTCGTGTCTGTCTGTGGCTAGAAAAATGTGAGATGACAGAGAATTATCGCGTAAATGTCTTTTGCTAATGGCATTGTCAAGCAATGCCGTAGCTGGTAAACCTGTTATTTTGTTGTTGTTCATATCGATTGGCACATGTAATTGAAATTTATTGTTCGCAACTTCATATGCTTTTTCATAATCATAGATGGTAAAATCGATATCGTTTTTTGCTTCGCCTTTAATGCCATATATCAAAACAAAAACAGGAAGCAGAATTGGACTAAGGTTGTCATAAGTAGATTGAACAGTTACATACAACCTTCTTTGGATTTGTTTAGAAGTACCATCAGGACTCAAATTTAAAATGCTTCAATAATATTTGTAATCGGAATTTATTCTTATTGTGTTGTAATTGTCGATGTTCATGTTCAGTCTTTCAAATTGTATGTTGAATCTGTTGAACTCTGTGTCATGTCTACCATCTTTTTCGAAATACACTTCAATACAAACAGTGTAATTATCACTAAAATCATCACGTATCATCTTGAATAAATTAAAATCAAACCTTCCTTTAAAAAGACTTGACGAGTCACTAGTTTTTTTAACCTACAAAGAGAATGCTTTTTTATTGGTTTTATGAGGTGAGTCATTATAGGTGATTAAATTAACATCCTGTATTCCATAATCTTCTGTAAATTCCCCATCATCCATTGCATACTTTAACACATTTTTTCGGTTTTCATGTGTGCTTATATGACTCTCCGATATTTTCTGGTCTGTGTATTTATTATTATTGGTACTAGTGGTTGCAATAGCATCATTCACTTGCTTCAAAGTTATAGCATCTTGATTATGTGTCGCATTTTTCACATTTTTTATTTGTTTGTCATTCATGTCAAGATTTCCAGTCATTTTAGAGGATCCGTCTAAACGAAGTGAATCCAAAAATAATCGATCAACGTAACCTTTTCCAGTGGCATCGGAAATATGTATTGGATCTGCTAAATTTGTTATTTTGTTATTGTTCATGTCAAGATTTCCGGTCATTTTAGAGGATCCGTCTAAACGAAGTGAATCCAAAAATAATCGATCAACGTAACCTTTTCCAGTGGCATCATTTATACCTATCGGATCAGCAAGATTGACAATCTTTTTTTGTGACATATTCAAATTTCCAGTCATTTCTTGACTTCCATCTCTTTTTAAATAATTGGCAAGATCTGTCTTATCAGCTTTATAATCAAAAGAGCTGTCAATGTAAAATTTTGTTGCTGCATCTTTATGATGTATTGGTTCGGCTACCCTCTTAATTCTTTGATCTTGCATATCAATTGGATTTTGTGCTTCAATATTCCCAGTGTTAGTATTCAGATCGACATAGAAGGCTTCAAGTTGTAGATGTGTTAATGCATCAGCTGTATTATGTCTTCCAGCTGCCACATTTTCAATACGTCGATTATCCATATCGAGGGCTCCTGACATCTTATTACTACCGTCTAGTTTTAATGTCTTATTTACCTCCCCATCGACATAACTTTTTGTACTGGCGTCGGTATTTGCTTGCGGTTGTCCTACATTAGTCAATCTTTTGGTTTCGATGTTGTAATTTCCATTACCATCGACTGAAAATCCGATTCCAGGTGGTCCTCGAGGACCAGGAAGTCCAGGTAAACCGGTTCCTGTTTTCATGTGACCAACATGATCAGGTCCCTGTTTGTCGTTAAATATTCCCATATACTATAATATTAGATATTTCCATAAAAATTCCTTTTTGCCAGTTTCTTTGGTTTGTCTACGTATAAAAATGAATATGGTTTGTTTGTCGCTTTCTCATATGAGTTTTTTGTTACATTTAACTCTCTCGATATCATGTTTCTCTCATTATTGCTTGGAAATTCGTAGACGACATAATGGCTACAATTGAGTCTGATGTCTTTTGGCGTCCTGTAAAAACTCTGACTAAGGTATATCACAGAACAATTCTTATGTCTTCCTTGAATGAAATAGTCAATCAATGGTTTCTGATTTTTGTCACATATAAAATCGTCAAATATAACTATTTTCTGTGAGTCACTATCTAGACTATCAACCGGCTTGATTTCATCATTATTGTAATGTATAATATCATAACCGACCTGACTACTTATGTCGTTCATTGATTGGATCATGTGCTTGTATTTTTCTTGTTCAAGATTTTTGCCATACAAATGGATTTGATCATAATAAACCAGCGGTTTCATGAGCATATGATAAAGCAAATTAGTTTTGCCGCTACCTGAATTTCCGCATATCAGCATTCTGAATGGTTTATTGGGCATAAATTCGTGAAGTTGTTTGAAATTTGTGTTTTCATCTTCTTTAAAATCGTAATTTGGTATTTCCATATATAATAGGTTAGATAAGTTCAGATAAGTTGAGATAAATGTGGATAAGTTTAGTTATGTAATCTATATATATACATGGACATTAAAAAATTCGAAAAGATCAGTAATGCAAAAATTGTAGCTGGTAAAAAAACCAGAGATGTTAGAAACATGTTGAAAAAGTACAAGGAGGAAAGACAAGATGCTTTTGAAGGAGTATCAGAATTTTATAAACCATTGATTGACACTCAAAAAAGTGTGAAAGAAACCATCGATGAAAAGCAAGATAAACTGATCGAACAGCTTGAAAAGAATCAAAAGGCAATCACAAGTGGTTTGGAAAATGTTTTCATATTGAATCAATTACCTGAACAAATAGATGAACCAAAAACAAAATTACCAATTGACTATAAACCCTTAATGATGGCTGAAACACATAAATACAAATCAGATATGGACAAAGGGTTTAATGTTGATGATATCAAAACACTTATGAAATACAATTTGATTCCTCCATCCGAAGTTTTGAAGGGTGTTAGAAACAACACAATAGATTTTGACGATTATGATGATGAATTGGGTAAGATCATAAAAAAAACTGCATCTGAAAAGGGTGGATTGTCTAAAAGCAAAAAGATGAAAGAACAAAATATGGATCGAATCAATGTTTTGACGAAAGAAATCAAAATTTTGCAAAAATATAAGAACAGAATAAGTTTAATACCGGAAGGCCTTAAGGCAACTGTTGGCGAAGGATTATACACGCAAAAGAAAAGAAACGCTTACAAGGTCGATAAAAATGGTATTTACGGTGGGTTGATAATCGATCTTCCAAAATTATTTGGTCAATTGAGGATGGTTGCTCACAAGGACGGTAAAAAGGTGTATTATAAACAAGCTGATTTTGACACAATAGATTTATTCACAAAGAGATACAATAGTGGAAAAAAGTATTCACCGTTGTCTAGAGAAATATTCAATGACATAAACACTTTATCTGAGATTCTAATCCATCGGACTAGCAATAAATTCAAG
The DNA here is from genome assembly GCF_036669935.1 of Montipora foliosa. Taxonomy (NCBI): domain Eukaryota; kingdom Metazoa; phylum Cnidaria; class Anthozoa; order Scleractinia; family Acroporidae; genus Montipora; species Montipora foliosa. The sequence goes on along the minus strand of NC_090871.1, from coordinate 28,792,522 downwards.
AAATTAGGTTCTGGTGTTATTTATTATAACAATCCCGAAGATCTCTTGTCAAGATTGGAACTGCTTGGAGGATCCATTCTAGCTGGTAATAATGCAGTCAAAAATGAGTTCACACAGGTAGCTCATGCATTGAACAAAATTGGTGTCGTAAGTAATGATCAACTAAATGATTTATTGAGAGAATATGTAATATAATATATATACATGGAAGATAGAACGATATATGTTTCATCCGTCAATAGAGAAACAATTGGTAAAAGTGAACAACATGATTTTAAAATCAAACTAAGGGAAACACTCAGTCTTGATCGTGACATGCACCATGAAATAGCGGTTGACACTCTTATCATGACATACAGTTGGCATAACATCGCTGATGATTTTGGAAACAATAAAATCAAATATTCTACAGACAGTGGGAGTACATGGAAAACGGTTACCTTTCAAAATGGAATGTACAGTTATTCAGATATAAATGATTATTTACATGAAAGCATGATTGGAAATGAAGATAAAGCTGATGATAATGGACTTTTTGGTATCAATATATTATTTGTTTTGTCGACTTACAAGGTTGTTATCGAACTGAAAACCAATTATCAGGTCGATTTCAGAAACACAGATTTTGCTGATCTGTTAGGATTCGACAAAAAAATAGTCTTGGCGACTGAATATGGGGCAAGGCTGCCCAATATCACACGATCAGTAGATAAAATAAATGTTCATTCTGACATCGTCGAAAATTCAATTGTCAGTGGTTCAGACGATAATCTATTATGTTTAATTCAGACAGACAATTTAACTCGGAGTTATAGTTTCAAGTTTGAGCCTAGAAGACTTTTGTTCAATGAAGTGTCAAGAACAAATATTAATGAAATCAGATTTTATTTGACAGATTCACTTTTACGACCTATAAATTTGAATGGTATTGATTGGTTTATGACTCTGATTTTGAGGTCAAGATCGAGAACAATTGTGTAATGTATTATTATTATGAATCGAAACTTGTACAAGAAAAGATACGATCCTGATATGGGTATGTATGTCAAGAAACATATTTATGGCGAAGGAATAACTGATATTTTGAAGACAATAGGCAGTAAAATATTCAACAAAACGGTGAAGGAAGGCATCAAAAAGGGATCCGAAAAAGCCATTGCAACAGCAGTAGAAAAATCGGGCAATTATGCTTCTAAAAAGGCTGGTGAAAAAATAGTGCAATTGTTGAGCGAAAAGAACAAGGAACCTGCATTCGGTTTAATGACAGAAACGAAATCAATTAATCCAAGACAGTTGTCGCAATATGAAATAAACGAAAAAGTGAATAATATCTTGTCAGGTGGAAAATTGAGAAGAAAAGTCAAATTTATGTAATATAATATTATAATGAATTCTTTTAGAAATCCAAAATACGTAGAAGGATATGAAGACGTTGTATTTGAGCCTGAAACAGCTTTAGTTACAGCTCTTAATGCTGACCAAACAAAAAAAGGACACAGATTTGTTGTCGACAAGACAGGCGAAGTGACACCTTTCGACTGGTACAATTCACGAATTTCTCTTAATTTCAAAGTTGTTTTGGCAGCTAATGGAGGCGATATTGCTGCCGAAGATCACAATGGAATTGTAAACGGTTCACATAGTTTTATCAAGCATCTTGACATTAAATTTAACGGAAAAAAAGTGTATGATTGTAATAATGCAAACCATGCTGCCAATATTAAAAATTTACTCGAGTATAGCCCAGGTTATGCAAGCAGTACAGCAACAAACGAACTTTTTTATCTGGATACAAACAGACATGCTGAAGATAGACCAGCAGAAGCGAATTACAACAAAGGTTTTGCTTTGAGAAAGGCTCACTTGGGTACTTCTAACACAGTTTCGACAGAAATATCTCTCAATCGTTTTTCTTATTTCGAATCTCTTCAAGATCAACTAACACCAAATGGTAGAAAAGAAATAAGCATTGACATTGAATCAGATGCCAATCTGGTATGGCAGGCAGGTGCTGCTTGTAGAATTGTAATAACTAAGATGCAGTTAGTTGTGCCTAGAATAACTTTCAATTCTGAAGAACAAACACTGTATATGGACAGATTCATTAAAAAAGAATCTCAGAAATGGTCTTATTTGAAGGAAGAAATCGAGCCAACAGCGAGTCGAAACTTTTAAAATCAGTTCAGGGGCTAACAAACCTACAATCGTGGTCAAAAGTTGTTGGGAAGGTTGTGGGCATCAGGTCACTTCACACCTAATTCGATTTTTCTAAGTATTGACCGAAGTATTTGGGAAATACCATGCTCTTGTGGCCCCCCTCCCCCATATTCAATGTTGGAGTTCTTCAGGTAAGAAAAGTCACCATTTTTTTCCCCTGGAAAATCCAACATTGAAAAGGGGGAGGGGGGTATCTGTAAAATGAAGTTACCTTCCCAACACTTTTGTCCATGATTGCCTGAAAACAACTGTAAACAGTTTTTGGCGTATAACACAAAATTTACGGAAGATATGCAGTTGTTATTCTGCATAATTACGGTTCCGTGGATTATCTTTATTGTCGTTGTTTTTGGGCACCATTCTCAGAACATGGAATTTGCTAAAGCCACCTATGTGCTCAGTCCGAGGAATGGTTTTCCGTGACACAATATTGCGTTACAACAGTATCATAGGACCGATTGCGCTTCGACCTTTTTCAGACAATCGCTCACCAAGACATGTAAACCATGTGTTTGGAACTAAAAATTTGTTGTTGTACTATTTTTTTTCCCGGTTTATTAAGTAAATGCATTTTTAGATGGCCTTCAGGTGATATAGCGAGAGTGAATAATGAACACTTGCATGCGTATGATTTCCCGATAATTAACACTTTAAAGTTACATATGTAAGGCTTTAAATTCTTGGCGTTTCGTGAATATGAAGCTCCTTAGAGTTTGGCATCACAAGAAGCAAGGTATGAAACGTTAATAATCAAAACGAACAAGAAATGTTGCATTTGTGTGTCATGCCGCGTAAAAAGTTACATCTTGTTAATTCATCTTCTTGCCGTACGTTAATAAATGACTACAAAACGGTGTTTCACACAATACTCCACACAGTACTCCACAAGTATGTGGGAATTTTCGAGGCTAATGCGGTACGTTTCGATACAACTTGAATGGTTATGGATAGAATTTAATACTGCAAAGTAACTGATTGTGAATTTGTCCCTTGGAATAAAGAAATTCCTTCATTTTGAACAGTACTCCCTTCTATTGCGGGAACTTAAAAGATTAATTGAGTAATAAGTTGTCATTTATATTCGTTCGATGGAGTACTGTGGAAATAGTGTTTAAAGCCAAACTTTACAGTCTGCAATCCTATGAAAAACAAAGTTTGGATTACAATGGTCATTACTAAGCGCTTAGTTGAACCCAAAGACAAACAAAATAGCGACATTTTCCTCGGAATGTATGGAGTACTGTTGAGGAGAACTGTATAGCATTGACTGTATGACTGTAACCTGATCCTCGAGGCTACACACAGGGTTCAATAATATATGAAGAGCCACTTACGACCTATCCTAGCAAAATCTATCTCGTATTTATAGCAAATATTGCATATCTAACAACAGCAAGTAGATATATGGTACAGCTCACCGGGAATTATTCTTATTCATTTCGTAAACATCCCACGTTACTATTTGCGAGATTATCAAAAAGAAAATATGAAGAGGTTATTTGAGCTTGATTTCAGCAAAAACTTGAACAAAACGTATCGAAATGCCAATATTTTGCCACTTCTTCGAGTTTCTGTTAAAAGAATGAAACCACGTGTGTAAAATCGCATGTATTGCGCTTCGACCTTTTTCAGACAATCGTGGTCAAAAGTTGTTGGGAAGGTTGTGGGCATCAGGTCACTTCACACCTAATTCGATTTTTCTAAGTATTGACCGAAGTATTTGGGAAATACCATGCTCTTGTGGCCCCCCTCCCCCATATTCAATGTTAAAGTTCTTCAGGTAAGAAAAGTAACCATTTTTTTTCCCCTGGAAAATCCAACATTGAAAAGGGGGAGGGGGGTATCTGTAAAATGAAGTTACCTTCCCAACACTTTTGTCCATGATTGTAGACATGTTTTCGTATACATCAGTAATGATGCAAATGACGAACGACAGACTGCAAATCCCGTTTTATATAATACATTTAGCGTAGCAAATGCAAGAACTCTTACAAGTTGCTACTTAGTCCTAGGAAATGGAAATGATTATCCTGAGGTTCATTTCAGTCCTGCAACAGATCTGACAAGAGTTTACAGAGATATACTTAAATACGTTCATAAAAACAATGAATACAGCGAAGGCACACTGTTGAACAGAAACAATTTTGGCACAATATTTCCATTTTTGTATTTTGATTTAACCAAACAGAATTTAGATATACGAGACGGTACAACAAAACTGACTTTCAAGTATGAATTATCCGCTGGAACCAATGCAAACTACAGTGTATATGCTCTTGTTTTGAATGAAGAGGATATCGAAGTAATCAACAAAAACGGTAAATCGATGTTTCGTTAAGAGATGACCAATTACTGAATGACTGATTTTTTAAACATATTTATTTCATAAAGATTGAATATTATGTAACATTTATTATATTCAATTAATGACAACAAAATATCATACTTATGGTGTAAAATTAAGTGAAGGACAATTGAAAAAGCTCGCAAAAGCGTATTCAACTAAATCACCAATAACTCTACGATTATCAAGGGACGAACTCAGTGGTTCAGATGAATTAATGCTTACAAAAACACAACTGAAAAAAATACAAAAAGCAATGAAAAATGGCGTCGGAGTAGACATTAAGATCAGCAAAGCTCAAATACAAAACGCTGTAAGACACGGTGGTTCTCTTTGGAGCACTCTAGCTGGTTTATCTTCAAGAGTGCTACCAATGGTAATGCCATTAGCCAAAAAGGTTGCTAGTCCTCTTTTTTCTGGTGCTGTTTCAGGATTAGCTAGCCTGGGTATTGATAAATTATTTGGAGGCGCAGTTATGATACCCGGTTCAAAGGTTAATCAACTGAGTCCATACAAAGATCATTTAACTGCTACTCAAAAGAAAAACATATTACAAGCGCTCCAAACAGGTTCCGGAATGCATTTCAAACCTACTCAAAAACAGATTGGAAATGGTATTTGGAGTATCCTTGCATCTATCGGTGTGCCTATGATTATGAATGCTTTGACTGGTAAAGGCCTTCAGGTCGATACTTTCAACGTGCCAGGAACTTCTGTTTATGTTCCAGGAAAAAAAGGGGGAAAACACATGCCTATGATTCCCCCACCATTTTATGGAACTTGGGAAAATCCAATTGGTATGGGGCTGAAGCCAAAAAAAAAGACCTCGAACAAAAGAAAAAAAGGTTCAGGATTACTTCTCGGGAAGAACAGCCCATTCAATTCAATCCCAATTCTAGGAGCTCTACTGTAATGAAATTCATAGACAAACCGCTCAGCAATTTCGATCTGATCAATTGGGTAAAGCAATTAGGAATAAAACATTTCAGGGGTGTTTTTAGCAGAGACAGATTGCCTGATGAAATAAATCACAAAGAAGTGGGAATTGTTAATCTTGATACACATATAGGTCCTGGAACTCATTGGGTTTGTTATCGTAACATTGACAATCATTTATGTAAATACTTTGACAGTTTCGGTTTAATAATGCCTGATGAAATACAATCATATCTGCGAACCAGTGGTGAAAAATTGATTTATTCTTCTGATGAAATACAAGAGAGGGATTCTGTTTTATGCGGTTACTGGTGTCTATACTATCTATTGGAAAGACAAAGAGGCAGATCGATCCTTGATGTCATACATAATTCCAAATTCAGTGCAACAGACAAATCAGTGAACCATGCATTCATAATCGATTATTTTGAAAATATCTAATATAAATATATATGAAATCATATTGTGTGAAACAAAAAAAAGTGACTGAATGTGTTGAACCTTCAGGTTACAAAACAGCCAAAAATGGTAGACTAATGTTCTTTTGCACTTGTGCTGAATGCGGCATTAAAAAGACCAAATTCGTTAAATCAGATTCGAAAATCATGGGAAACGGGTTAGCCCGTACCAAGATGCGGGCTTTTTAGATATTGGAAACAGTCACAGCTTAGGTGAAATGGCTCTCAAAGCTGGTTTAAAAGGTGCATTTAATCTTGGCAGAAACGGTGCTTCAAAGGCTATTAAATCGGATTTTGCTAAACAAAAAATAAAAGGTATGGCTAGCAAATATCTAGATCAAGCTTTGGACAGTTTCACATCAGATTTATCAAAAAAACTAGATCCATTGCATGGAGGTGCTATTGACATTCATAAAGCGATCGGTAAATTACCAAAACCAAAAAGCGGATGGACGCTTCCTGGGCATCATTACACAGGACCTTACAATGATTTGGAAAATCAACTGAAGTATGACCCAAAAACTGGTCAAATATTAGAAATATACGATATACCGACTGGAAGAACTGATGCAATAGCAATGCAACACGATGTTGATTATTCCGTCTGCAAGGATGATAGGAAATGCAAAAATAAAGCAGATAGGAAAATGGTTCAAGCTTTAGACAACATACCGTATAATGAAAGACAATGGGGGCATTGGTTGGCAAGAAATGTTATCAATACAAAGCAGAAACTAGGTCTAGGAGTTTCAAAAAACGGAAAAAGCCGTCGAGTGAAGAAAACTGGCAAGAAAAATTAGCAGATGAGTTACATAAACCCATAAAACGTAATTTTACTCGGCGGCGTGTAATCACAAATCATATTGATGAAATATGGGCAAGTGATCCTGTTGAAATGCAAAAATTTAGCAAATGGAATAAGGGTTACCGATATCTTCTAATGGTCATTGATGTTTTCAGTAAATACGGTTGGACTGTACCATTAAAGGATAAAAAGGGTGAAAGTGTTACAAAGGCATTCAGTGAAATATTCAAGGAAGGCAGAAAACCACAATATTTATGGGTTGATAAGGGAAAGGAGTTCTATAACAAACACTTGAACGACTTGCTTGACAAAAATGGGATACATATGTACTCCACTGAAAATGAGGAGAAATCCTCGGTGGTTGAAAGGTGGAATAGAACAATTAAATCCAAAATGTGGAAACAGTTCACTGTTCAAGGCAATACACAGTATTTAGACATGCTACCAAAAATATTGAAACATTATAATAATACAAAAAATTCAAGCACAAAGATGACACCCGTTGAAGCATCCAATAAAAGGAATGAAGGAACCGTTTACTTTAATCTATATGGTAATATGGAGCCATTATCAGCCAAAGCAAAATTTAAGGTTGGTGATAAGGTCCGAATATCAAAGTATAAACGAAATGTGTTCGACAAGGGTTATACACCAAATTGGACTGAAGAAGTGTTCACAGTTGATAAGATCCAATACACTAATCCTACAACTTACAAACTAAAAGATCTCAGAGGTGAAGATATTCAAGGGAGTTTTTATGAACCTGAACTATTAAAAGCCAGACAGGATGTTTTTCGTATTGATAAAGTCATTCGGAGGGACTATAAGAAGAAGCAAGCTCTGGTAAAATGGAAGGGATACAGTGATGATTTCAATAGCTGGATACCATTGAAAGATATTGAAAACATATAAACAGTATATGCTGTCATTGCTACAAACCAGTAGCCAAAAATATAATCTGTTTCTGGCTATATTAAAAAATATTCAAAATACAGTTCATATTATATAAACAAATGGAACTTCAAAACACGAATTATAAAAATGATGAACTGAATGTTGAAATCAATTGTTATGTTGATAAGAAAAATGAAATATGGTTTCGCGGAAAAGAAATAGCTTTAATACTGAAATATAAAAATACACGAAAAGCAATCATAGATCACGTTCACGAAGATGACAAAAAATTGATGGACTTTAAAATGAAGCCAAAAATAGGGTGTAACGAAAAATTACCCCTTGCTGAGAGCCATGAAAACGACATAATCAAATGCGTATCCGTTAGATGTGTATTCATCAATGAATCTGGCTTTTATTCCCTTATTTTTTCTTCCAAACAACCCGAAGCAAGAGAATTCAGACATTGGGTTACGAATAAAGTCTTGCCCTCCATAAGGAAAAAAGGATATTACGACGCAAAAAGCAAAAAATTGTTGATCGAAAGTGAATATGACTTGCATTGTAAAGTAGTGTCATTTATCAGAAGCAAATATCCTGAAGAAGCTTTAATGATAGCAGGATTAGGTGAAAATCAAACGACTAAATATTCAAGATCATCGTCATGGAAAAAAGGATATATGGCAGGACAATGTGATCTCATCCGACAAGCAAACACAATTCTTTGTGCATTGAATTCAAGAGCCCAACAGGTTCATACAAATACATTACACTCTATTCAGTTAACTCTGTTGAGGTTCATACAAAGTCTCCGAACAACAACTCTACATGAAACAGATGTATGAAAAAAATAAATGCAAATATATAATGAGCAATTCTTATGATGATGTGATATTTGAAATCGTCAAACACATGGAAGAAAGCAATAGGTATATAAAACGCAGATCAAAAACCATTTAAAAAAATATAAATGTATATTATCTGAACAAGTTTCCGAAAAAAATGCAATCTCAATCTCAATCTCAATCTCAATCTCAATCCGAATCGGAAGAATCTGAAGAATATTCTTTGTATGAAACTGAAGAATCGGAAGAATCTGAAGAACATTCCCAAATATCTTCCCAAGAATCTGTTTAAACGCACTATATTTAAAAAAATACATATAGTTACATTATATGGAAGAAAAAAAAGTGGAATTCAAAAAAGGACCTCCAAGGTTCTACACTGATGAAGAAAGAAGAAAGAAGAAGACTGATTACATGCTTCACAAACCATGGTACTGTTATATATGCAACACTGGAATAAATTACAGTCTTGCTGGCAAACATTGCCATTTGAGAACCAAAAAACATTACAAAAATGCATTGAAACACAATGAAGAGAATTAATCCATGTTTTCGAAAAGACAATTCCAAGTGTTCATGTTTGAGCGCTTTGAATTTGAGACTATTTAAACGCACATCTATAGGTACCTAAAGAAATAAGATCTATAGTTATAGTATGATAAGGATGAAAAATAATATCTCACATTACAATATGAATAAGAAAGATCTGAAAAAACTAAGTAAATCAGAACTAATCAAATTGCTGTTGAAGCAAGAAAAGAAAAAACCAGTACCAACACCAAGGACTGTAAAACCAATCAGACCAATCCCAGCACCTCGTAAGAGCGTCAAACAAATGGTGCGTGATTATGAAGAAAACATAATTCTTCCACCATTAGAGTTTAGGGATAAACCAGTACCAGCACCAAGAACCAAAAAACCAGTGCCAGCACCAAGAACCAAAATAGAGCAAACAGAAAAAGCTCTGAAAGGGTTCACAAAGTCTTATGAGATAAACATCAAAAATAAAAAAGACCCACTTGTGCAACTGCAAAACACAAGAAAGGCTGTCGCTAACCATATTGAAAACATATTAATATCCATGAAAGGACTAAAATTTGTTGAAACGCTTAAGGTATAATTTACAAAAATGTCAAATGGAGAAATAGTGTATAAAACCGCATATTTCATCAGTCCATTAAACTACCACATGAACTCAGAAACAGTTCTAAAAGTTTAATAAACATAAAAACAGTGACAATGAATGTTTTAGATGGTGCCATATTCGACATCTTAATCCTCAAGACAAAAATCCTCAAAGAATAAAAAAATCGGACAAAGCATTCATTGAAAATTTAAATTATTCAGGAATTGAATTTCCAGTAACTACCAAACAGTACAACAAAATAGAAAAACATAATGAGATCAACATCAACGTATTCGGTTATGAAGAAAAACAAAAATATCCCATTTATGTATCAAAAGAAAAGTATGAAGATTGTATGAATCTGCTTCTTATAACAGAAAATGAAAACAAGCACTATGTATTAATCAAAGATTTCAACTAGTTTATGTACAATCAAACAAAGCACAAAGAGAGGAAACATTTTTGCATGCATTGCCTTCAGTGTCTCAGTTCTAAAAGAGTATTGACCGATCATAAAGAAAACTGTATCCAAGTGAATGGAACACCAGCGATTAAAATGCCAACAAAAGATGACAACATACTAAAATTCAATAATTTCCATAAACAACTACCAGTTCCATTTGTAATATATGCAGATTTTGAAGCCATAACTAAAAAAATACATGGATGTCAACCCAATAATGACAAATCATTTACTGAAGCTTATCAGAAGCATACAGACTGTGGTTATGGATACAAGGTTGTTTGTTGTTATGATGATAAATACACGAAACCAGTACAAATTTACAGAGGTGAAAAAGCTGTCTACAAATTCATGGAAGCTATGCTAGAGGAAGTTAAATATTGTAAGAAGGTTATGAAAAAAGAATTCAACAAACCATTAAGAATGACAAAAGATAATGAAAAAGAATTTCAAAAAGCTGATGGATGTCATATATGTGAGAAAGAATACAATAAAACTGATGCAAGAGTAAGAGATCACTGCCATGTGACTGGTCAGTACAGAGGATCCGCACATCAAGATTGCAACCTAAATTTCAGATTGACTGAGAAAATACCAGTTATATTTCACAATCTCCGTGGGTATGACAGTCATTTTATAATGCAAGAGATTGGTGAAATAGTCAAAGAGAATAAATATACAAATAAGAAAGGTGAAAAGTGTGAAATGAATATCAATG
>NC_090871.1:28771716-28776716 GCF_036669935.1 Montipora foliosa | reverse complement strand
GGAACTTATGGAACTGATAGCTTTGTTACTGGTATATAATGATTCAAGCTACCTATTATAGATCCCTTCTGAGCAGTTAACTTTGCTCGACAGTTTAGTTATAAATTTTCTTGCCCAGTTACAAGAAAACAGTAATTTGCATAAATTAACGGATTGCCAGAAGATGTGATTTTTGAAATTTAATAACCCCAAATCTGCTTGATATCTGACTGTCATTAAGATTAACATAATCTATAGCAGATATTCTAACGGTCTTGCGTGAAATAGCCGTAATAATATTATTTGAAGGAAAGATAATCGCGAATAAAAAGTACAAAAAATCAAAATTTTGTCTAAGAAATACATTTGAAATTGACTGGCCTGCAAAAACGTATCGAGCGCCCACGGAGTTTTTAGCATCAAGCGATTCATAACAGTGAAATATTCACATCCACTGTTAATTTTAATAAGAATTTGAATACCAGAAAGAGAAAGGCTTGTTAAAACATGATTTATTTTCAGCTTAAAAAAAAAAAGTTCTCGCTCCCTTGTAAGTGACAAGGCTTAGACGTCACCGAGGGGTGGGGGGTAAAGTGAAAAACTGATACAATACTTTTCTTGAGAGGAAGGTTGAAAGTTTGCTATGACATAAGTAGATTTTTAAATGTTGATATGCGTTTTTCGCTTACAATCCTCCAATTTTTAAGGGTCAAAGTGTCCCTAAAAATGCTTTTTGAGGCCTAAACCCGCCCCTTCCACTAATTCTCAGCTCAGGTTTTTGAGGTGAGTAACAATCTATCAATATGAGCTGCGTTCCCCTGGCTGGTAATTTTCTCAATAACAATACAACTAATTTCAGAAATCTCGTGTTTGGTACAATTGAAATGAACTGCAAGCTCGCACGTTTTTTTGTTTGTGAGCATAGACGACTTGTGATTGCGAAAGCGTACTTTGAGTTCTGTGGAAGTAGAACCTACGTACTGTAAATTGCATTTATTACACGAGGCCAAGTAAATAACATTTTTGGAAGAGCAAGACAAGTTTTGGTTAATTTTATATGTTTGGCCTGTGGAAAAGCTTTTAAATTTAGAATCTTGAATTAAAAAATTCTTACAAAGATCACACCTAGAAGATCATTGAAAACAACCTCCCGTTTCGCTCTCTACCTGATTTACTCCACTATCCCCGCAAAATTTAGATGGTGCCAAAATGTCTTTGAGGTTTTTGTTACGACGATATGCTGGAAAAACCGATTTAGATGGAAAAATTTTAATAACTCGAGTGACGATCTTAAAAGATGAACATGCTTTTGGATAACCTTCTGAGTATCAAGGAGGATAGGATTGTAGTCAGGACTAACGGGAATACTTTTTTGTCAGGCTTGACATTTTTCTTCAGGAGTTCTGATCTTTCAATACTAAGCGCCCTATCAAATTGATTGTCTACTAAATCTGCGTTATAGCCCTGGGATGTAAGAATTTGAAAACAAACTCGTGCATAAACACCGAACGTCAGCACTTCCCATGAAGGAATGCATGTTTCTTAACCTATTAAATAACCGTGTGGTGCTCGGAGCCCCGATAATATTGAGGGCAATAAATTGTTATGGAACTTAAACATGAACAAAGCGTGATGAAATGTAACAGGATCAGAGAGCTTTAGGATATTTGATAACCTAAAGAGGGGAGTTGAGAGTTCATTAAAGCTAGAGAAAGTTATAATACGCATTGACTTTTTCTGTAAAATACATAAAGGCTGTAATGTAGTGGAGTATGTTACCCAAACAGTTAGACCATTGATTAGGAAAGGATAAATTAGAGAGTAATAAGGGCTAAGAAGGAAATCACTATTAACATAATGGTGTAGCTTAGATAACATATAAACAATTCTCTTCATTTTATTTGCAATATGAGTGATTTGGTGTTAAGATTCGAATCAGTAAAAACTCCAAGATATTTTAATTCACGACTCTTTTTCAATTCCTTTCCATTTAATGCCGAGTGGAGATTTGTTCGGGAGAATGGAAAACTACAAAACTAGATTTTTTATATATTAAGAGAAAGTTTATTCGGACAAAGCCAAACGTTGATACCAGAGAGCTCGTCATTAGCACAAGTCTGGAGAAAAGGAAGGTTTTTATGTTTACAAAATAAACTGGTATCACCAGCAAATAAATGAAAGAGTATTTAAAGAGTATAGGCAGCGATGAGAGAACTCCGTTTATTTGTTCTGCAATGACTTTTTTAGTCTTCGTATTAATTTCCTTGATAGGTCTTCCTTTTTTTTCTCTTCCTTTTTTTTTTTTTACTTTTTCTATGATTGCATTTAGCACCATCATGCAGCAAAAGTGTTAAAATGGAGTCGTAGAGACTGGGATTTACTGTTAAGGTTGTAAATCATAAACATCGAAAATTAACGGCCACATGAGCAGAAATATTTTCAATCTGAGGATATCGTCGATGGTTATTCTATCCCGTCTATATCCGCAGTGAGGGGTTACGTAAACCTAAAAAGTCCAAGCATTGTTATTTTAATGGTTACGAAGGCTTCGGTTTGTTCTTTCTTCCAGGATTCGGCAAACCACTCGTCTTCTCATAGCAATCGCTCATTTGAAACGCTTTAAGTATTCACGGTTTTGCATAGTCAGGAAAGACCTCCTATAAAAGTATAGCTGGTATTCAAAACTAATGACACGATCACTGGCTGCACTTAAAGACAAAACGTCCTAAATGAAAATTGCTGTTTTCTTCAATGGTATTCAAACTTAGAACCAGTACTGTACGACAGTTAGGACACACAAGGGAGCTTAAGCAACGACGACGGCGACGGCGACGGCGACGGCAACGAGAACATCACAAATTTGCATATTTAGTGGGAAAGAAGCAATAACTTTGCACGCCCTAAACGTGCGTTTTTCACTTTTGTCCATTTCTGTGCCGTCGTCTGCAAAGCATCATCGTGAGATAGCCAAATGTGAGGTTTTACGACGAACGTCAGTATTTGAAGATAATTTTTCATTTTCTCCCCTAAATTAAGCGTCGTTTCGACCGGTGTCACTTTTGAGGAACTACCACACCCTTGTTATATTAAAGAGGTTGAAATAGTCATGAAGTGATTACAACAACGTGAAGATATGTTTTGAGATCACGTTCTCGTTGCCGTCGTCGTTGTCGATCGTTGCTTAAGCTCCCTCCAAATACACCCAAACTGCCTTTAAAAACAGCCCTGGCCTCATTATGAGCATTTAGTCTTTTAAGCGAATGAAGGTTACTACTGCTACTAAGTTTGCGTATACGATCGCTTAGAAGAAGAAGAACAACAACAACAACAAGAAGAAGACGAAGAACAACAACAAGAAGAAGAAGAAGAAAAAGAAGAACAAGAAGAAGAAGAAGAAGAAGAAGAAGAAGAAGAAGACGAAGAAGCAGAAGACGAAGAAGAAGAACAAGAAGAAAAAGAAGAAGAAGAAGAGGAAGAAGAAGAAGAAGAAGAAGAAGAAGAAGAAAAAGAGGAAGAAGAAGAAGAAGAAGAAGAAGAAGAAGAAGAAGAAGAAGAAGAAAAAGAAGAAGAAGAAGAAGAAGAACAAGAACAAGAAGAAGAAGAAGAAGAAGAAGAAGAAGCAATAAATGAAAGTGTTTTAGGAGTGTCATCAGTCAAAAACTCACAGCTCTGTCGTGGTTGTTGGTATGTTGTTCAATAGATGAGCAGAATGTTTCCCAGTGCAGGTAAAGGAGTTCACAACTTCAAAGTCATATACCCTGCTGTCGCAGTCACACCAATTCACACAAACGCGAAAATCTGTAAAAAGATAATCGAAACCTTTTCAAAAAGTAAAGACATTGCCTAGTCTTCATGGGATTTATTGTAAATCTTATCAAGAGAAAATAAAGTAGGAAGAGAGGGCATCCCCCATACATGCCCTTTCCTTTATATGTCTCAAGCATACTCAGTTACTATAAAAACGTCACTTCCGAGATAGGCGGTAAACTGCAACAGCGGTTTAACGAAGCTCCATGTACATCTCCTTCGTGAAAATGGCGGCCATGAGAGTGACACTTGCGCCATCTACTACCTAACTTCGAACGTGAAAAAATCACCCCAGACTTTGTCTATAAACTTTCCTTTCTTCAATTAAAAGAACTTGGACTGCAAAACAGAAGTCAAATAATGGTTTTGAGGATAAAGGAAAATTCATTTGGTTCGCAAGAACCGCGGTGTCCTGGGATGTTTCTTACATGAAGGCTTCCCAATAAGTGGAAATTGTAAGAGTAATGTCCGTATCGAAAGCACCAGCAATAGGAAAATACGATGCTATGCACTTAGCAAAATGGAGTTTTCCGCTATCACCGATGAAGAACTTGATCGACAATAATTTGAAGAAATCACCCGTCATTTTCCTAACTTTGGGAAAAGCACTGTTAAAGCAACTTCTGGCTGGAAGAGGTGTTCTGAATGTTCTAAGGTTCATAAAAAATACAAGATTTCAACACAACGACGGTTTAATTCCACTGTTTCGAACAAACCATACACACATGGCCGACATTTTTTAACCTCGTGCTCCGGACTCCCTAGCGCGCATGCGCGTGCAAATGCTATCAACTACCGGGGTACTGTGAGGAAGCCTACATGTAATAGAAAATGCAGCTTTTCTGCGGAACATCCTCCCTTCCTTGACATAACAATGTAAAAAAAAAAGCATACACAATAAACCGCAACACAGTGAAAAATCTGCTTCGGTAACAAAATCCTTTAAGCTTAAAAATACGCAGTTCACTAATAAGTCACTTGGAACTCAACAATTTTCCAACTGGCAAAGTTTCACAATTGGTCTCCTGTACACAGTCTTTCCTACTTGAACATCAACAGCACGAACTCTGTCATCCTTTCCAGGAAAGACCTTGACTACACGACCCAAGGGCCATTTTCCTCTCGGAATTTCTGAAGACATCACAATCACGACATCGCCGACTTTCAGGTTAGCTTGGTCACTGCGCCATTTCCTCCTTGCGCTCAGACTTGGA
>NC_090871.1:28756716-28759216 GCF_036669935.1 Montipora foliosa | reverse complement strand
AAACATTGGACCACGAGCCCGCGGCATGAATTTCATGTGTTTGCGGTTATATTATTAAATCGCAAAAGTGCGATTTAAAAAACACACCTTGTGATTTATAAATCGCAAGATGATGAACTTTGTGATTTATAAATCACAAGGTTACCAACTGTGCGATTTATAAATCGCAAAGTTGATAACCTTGCGATTTATAAATCGCGAAGTTGGTAACCCAGCGATTAATAAATCGCAAAGTTTGTAGTCTTGCGATTTATAAATCGCAAAGTTCGTAAACCTTGCGATTTATAAATCGCAAAGTTGGTAACTTTGCGATTTATAAATCGCGAAGTTCGTAACCTTGCGATTAATAAATCACAAAGGTACTTCGATGTGTTATTTATAAATAACACAAAATGTAGGGGGAAAGAACTTAAATAATATTTTTACATATGGCGCCCCATAATAGCACACATATGATAGCACAGTCTGTTGATCATTAAAGATTTTATAAGACCCATAACAGGGTTTGTCTGAGTGTGCACACAAAAAACTGATTACTGTGATTGTTTACCATTGGATATTCGTAAAATACAGACACTGTGATGTAGTTACATGGTGTGATGTGAGAACACATGGTTCGTGTATTCTGAGCCATGATCATGATAAGTTTGAAGGTTAGGCTGTTAATTGAAAGGACCATGAGAATGTAGTTATCTAGAAGAATGAAAAGAGTTCCATATTGCATGTTTTTAATTTGAAGAATTTCCTCATCACAGTTTCTCGAAACGTGTTCAGCATCCATAAACAAGTTCTAGTATAAACATAATTCCCCATGGCTTAGGTTTATCAGTAAGCTTGCTTCTTGGAAAAAGTGCTTCACATACAGAATCAAAAATTTGGATGAAAAGAACTGACAGCATGTTCTCTGCTGAATAGAGAGATATGCAGTGGCTCAACAATATTATTGGAACAATGGACGGAAGTGATGGCTGAGAGGTCAAGTTTTGAGGAACGCTGTTAGCTTGAGAACCAGTAGTGAATGAAGATAAACAGCAGATTGGTTATGTGAAACAGCCATGTTTGAAGCTCTTTGTATATTATCCAGTCCTGGATTATGATTGGAATCTTAAACACTCGTAGATAATTAAGTTGTTTGAAGTAAAATTGACAGGTGTGCTGATTCATCAGGCTCATGCAAATGGATTCCTTGTTGCTTATAAATTCAATGTACACTTAAGATTTCACCAGTTGGAGTCACATCCTACATGAATAAAATGTTGCATGTCATAGTCTTAGTAAGGTGACCAACAAGTTGATATGAAGACAAACACTCGTGATCATTAAGTTTTTTATATCCATTTTTTGTAAATACAGTTGTTGACCATTTCCTTGTATCTTATACTACCAAAGAACTAATAAACTAAATTATATTTTAGTTCTATATTTGTAAAAGTTTAAAAGGCTTGGAACTTGATATTAAAAAAGGAATACTCTTTGGTGTGTCACTCTTAACATCGCTTTGTTCTCTGGGCCTGGTCTAGTCTTAACTTACTAATTTCCTGTTTTCATTTTGAAATCAATTTTCAACTTGAATAGTCTGATTCTTTGGAAATGAACACAGAGAAGGGGGAACTAAATTTGATTGTACGTGATAAGATCATTCTTACAGAATGAGAGATGTGTACAATGTTCAAGATGGCAGCGTGCTCAAGTACAACTTGGGAATCATAGACCTTGTTATCCCCTTAGACAGTGGTTATTTATTTTAGTTCCCTAGATTTAGTTCCATAAGGATTTGGGGATGTACTGAAACTCAAAACCTTAACCAGCTATCCTGCTCTAGTTCTCTGACGCTAACGCCATGTAAGCTAAGTAATTTTCAAATAGGAGGTACTCCATGCAATACACAAAACCAAGAGGACGACTTTTAATGAGATGCATGGACGAATACACGTGATAAGCCGACTTACTCTCTATCAGAATCTTCAAACGTTCCACAATTTCTAAACATTTTTCCCGGGGTAAAATTACCAACTCTCTATTTTCTGGCTGTTTACTCTGACCATAATTTGGCCAAAGCTGCGGTTTTTGGCCCGTCGTTCACGCCTCTTCACGTTCATGCCAACAAAATTGAAACCAAAAAAAGGCAAGCTACTGTAAACTTTGGGCGTAAACATTTATTTTCATAATGGAACTGAAATTCTTGATATTTTTACACATTTCAAACAAGAACGCCCAACAGAGTAGAAAAGAGTACATTGAGAGGTAAATAAGTAGGTATGTGTTTGAAGAGCCCCTTCTGCAACTTTCGCAAATAACTAAGTCTTACAAAGATTACTGACTCCGTGAGAGTTCCACACCAAAACAACTTTCTAAATTATGGTTTCCCCTTATTATTCGAAAGTCCTTTGCTGTGACTTTTTGCCATAAACAGCCCAACCGTCTGCCCATCTTTTGACAGCGTCTACACGTAAGACAAGGAAGATAAACGAAGCAAACAACGACACGAACTCGAAGCTTT
>NC_090871.1:28736716-28746716 GCF_036669935.1 Montipora foliosa | reverse complement strand
CATTTGGAACAAATTAAACAATGACGATACATTACGGTTCAGAACAAGTCTCAACAGAGATGACATCATTTCTTTACTGGAGTTTACCCTTTCGAACAATTATTTTGTCTATAATAACTGTATATACAAGCAGATTCACGGCTGTGCTATGGGCAGTCCAGTTAGCCCTATTGTTGCCAACCTCTGTATGGAAGTGATTGAAGAATTAGCTATTAGCACCTCTTCAGTTCCACCAAGGATCTGGAAGCGATATGTTGATGACAGTTTTGTGATCATTAAGAAGGATGCTGTCTCTTCTTTTCGAAATACATTAAATGCCTCCGACGCCAAAATTTCTTTCACTATTGAACTTGAAAACAATTGTCAAATTGCCTTCCTAGACACCTTGGTTTCCAGAAGAAATTGTGTTGTCGTTGTTGATGTGTATCGGAAGCCAACACACACAGATCGATACTTGGATTTCTCTTCTCACCATGATATAAAACACAGAATCAGTACGGCCTCGACCCCCAAGTTCCGGGAATCGAACCTCCCAAGCAGTCACGAAGGAAAAACTCGTGAAACCAATTAGGTTAGGGCCGCATTAGAAGCTAATGACTACCCTTCGTCTGTTATTTCTACCATCCTCAACAAGAAGCCACCCCCATCTACAGTCCCTCCACCAGAAGAATTGGTTTCTATGTTTTTCAAATTGGTCGAACCATCGGATACGTATCAGGGTTATGTATGCCCCTTACATCAGTGGCCTAACCGAACCTCTTACAAGATTACTCCGTAACCATGAAATCCGCGTTGTCAACAAACCGTTCAAAACTCTTCAACAAGAATTCCCGTCCCCAAAGTACCGACAACCTTCAGATCTCCAATGTGATGTTGCTTATAAAATCCCATGTACAGACTGTTCTTGGAACTACATAGGAGAAACCGGAAGATGCTTCCAAACCCGTAAAAAAGAACATCAGCGAAACTTGAAAAACTACACAAAGGGCTCAAATCTTGCTAACCATGCGTGGCTAAATAATCACTCCATTGACTTTGATAATGCTTGTGTTATTGACAAAGGAAATTACCGCGTCCGAAAAGCACTAGAATCTTGGAACACAGCTAAAACCGTTGACGCGGATAATAATTCAAAACCGTTGCCTAGGCAATACTCCATTTTACTGTAATTACACTTCATCCACATTTTATTTCTTAGCTCTTTTCACACATTTTTTGTATTCTATTTAAAAAAAAAAACGCACCCCATTTCGTATATATTTCAATCCGCGCGCTACTTTATTTTTTCATTCGTTAAAGGCTATAGACTGATAGCCAAAAGCTTATATTTTTAACCTTTTTAACCAGAGAACGTTTTTTACTTCAAGGTGCATTATCCTGGTTACAGTTCTATTTTTACTTTAAGTACGTTGTTATTGTTGAGGTCGGCTACTGGGCAGCAATGGATATCTGTAGAAATTTAAATTTTACCATGGAAACAAAGGCAAAAAGGCAAAGCTTATTTTCATCATATTAAAGACTAAATTTATTGTCCCAGGGCCAAATTTCAATGCTCTTGCGGCTAAGGAAGGAAAATTATAGCAGTTTTGAATTGAAGTGGTTGGATACTGGGCCACATACTTTGTCTCGAACTGTACTTTATTACATTGTAAACCTTCTCCATTGTCGTTTTGAAATTGATATCCTTAATATTTTGGAAGGCAGTTCAAAAGGATTTGAAATGATTAATTTCTTCGAAGAACATTTACGCGTGGAATACAGTAATGGCGAACGGAGATGTTGTTGTATAGACTTTCACCACGGAGTTTTCGCGGAAAACAAGTAGTGCTAGTATTAGTTTTAAAGGTCGATGAAAGTATATGTGAGACAACATGAACAGTTTTCATAGAACTTTCAATAATTCAAGGTTTGCAAACCATCACGCCAGCGACAAGTTGTGGATTTGTCATTAAAGAACAAATTTTTGCACATCCTTGCGAATCCTACCCAATGTAGAGTTATTATGCCGTAAATTTATATTGTAAAAAATAGAGATAAGGTTGTTTTGAAAGGGTCCGAGACTCTACATGGGAGAGAACGCATGTTTTATGAGTCAAATGAGTCAATGAGTCAATGAGTCATGAGTCATGAGTCAATGGACTCACAGTCAATATAGCAATAACTTGTTGATTAAGCCTAAGTCCTCGTTTCAGTGATTAGGCCTAAGCATTCTCTGAAATTTTAGCTTTCATTTTATGGTTTAATTAACTGCACTAACTCGTTGACTCATTGACTCATTGACTCATTGACTCATGACTCATTGACTCATTGACTCATAAACACTTGACACTCTACATGGGAACGTAAACGCTTGGCAGCAAGTTGAATTTCCTCGGAGCAAACTGCCAATCAAAATATCAACATTGCATCACTTAATTCCGAAGTGGCACGCAAATGAACAACCGGTTTTAACACAGGCGGCCGTACACTTGGAGGGAAAAATTTATAAGAATTTGTATGGGGAGAGGACAAAACGCGGGGCCCAACTTCATGGAGTACCCATATGGAATACTTAAATGGAGTACCCCTAAAAATCATTTATTGGTCAAATTAAATACTTAATCGACATGGCGAGGTATTTAGATGTACCTACCTTTCCCAGTTCTCCGATTGTTACAATTCGATGCAGTCCACGAATTGACCTTCATCATAGTGCATTTTTACACAAATATTTATACAAACCGTGTACCCCTGCATACCCATTGAGGTCCGTGTATGCCCATATTATATATACTCCTATGGAATGGAATGGAAAACTTTTTTTTTTACATGGTAATTTCAGCAGATTACAAATGGGCATATATGGGCATACAGGGGGATACATGTGTATATGTGGGTATACAGGGGGCGGTTCTGTATGAATATTTGTCTAAATACAGCACACACACAAACAAAAAAAATACACTACGTTAATGGATACATGAAATACCTGAGATTTCAAGGTGGCGGCAAATTCGAAATGCATCGAACTGTAACAATCGGAGAGCTGGAAAGCTCGAAATAAATAAAGGTGTGTGCCTCTAAATGCCTCACCACGTTGATAAAGTATTAAATTTGACCAATAAATGATTTTTAGGGGTACTCCATTTAGGTACTCCATCAGTCATGCTCAAACTAAGGCGATGGTCACACGGATAAATTTACTTCACTTTGACAAAGTTTCAAGGTCCAGGAAGCGTCCATTGCTGAGGAACAGCGAAAAATATTCAAATAGTCAAAATCCTTGGAGGCTCGCTTGCAAGAAATTTGGACACGGCTGGTCAACTGTTCACTTAATTGCTCTCACCGTACCGAGGCTCAAGAGAACGGTTGACCAGCCGTGTCCACATTAGTTGTAAGCGAGCCTCCAAGGATTTTGAATATTTGAATATTTTTCACTGCCAAATTCTAAAGACTTTTTCTGTATAGAACTGAAAGTTTTTGCAGTTCTTATACTCATTACAAAGTTCCATGATATGGCCCACTGTGACGTTTCCACAGCAACGCAATGGGCTCCAGGCCCCCTCCATCCAAAGGGTAAAATCAGGTTTTCCCTCCCCAATAAGGGTTATTTGCTCTTGATGTTCATTCAGTCCGTGTGACCGAACATGGTCATTACACAGCGCAAGCACAAGGAAGTCTGTTAGACTCTAAAGCAACAAAGAAGGCATTTTCGATATCGGAAAGGTAGAGGTCTGGTAACGAGTATGTTGCTATGGTGACATCATAATAGTTTTGGTAGCACATCAACCCTGCAAAATTTCAACCCTGCAGACATAGTATTTGCAAAGATACTCCATGTTTTGTGATTTTACATAATTTTGTGTCCACTATGTGACGTCACAAGTCATCTAATTTGCATAAATCAAAATCTTGAATAGCTCGGCTACCAAGAGTGCTATCACAATAAAGTAAACGCTGTTCTTCACCATTTTGAAAGCTCTTTCGAACAAGCTAATAAAAATTTTTGTGTCATATGCACTTTAAGAGCGCTCAGGAGCTCGTTCAACATGTGTCCGTGCATTCCGGATTGAATTGGAATTTGGCAGTGAAAAATATTCAAATATTCAAAATCCTTGGAGGTTCGCTTACAACTAATGTGGACACGGCTGGTCAACCGTTCTCTTGAGCCTCGGTACGGTGAGAGCAATTAAGTGAACAGTTGACCAGCCGTGTCCAAATTTCTTGCAAGCGAGCCTCCAAGGATTTTGACTATTTGAATATTTTTCGCTGTTCCTCAGCAATGGACGCTTCCTGGACCTTGAAACTTTGTCAAAGTGAAGTAAATTTATCCGTGTGACCATCGCCTTAGTTTGAGCATGACTGATGCCGGAGAAGTGTAATTTTATTGGCAAGATGTCAGGTAAGCTAGAAATTACTTTCCAGCCTTTCTTTATTTAGGTACGAGTGACAACTCGGGAATTTGAGAAGTCGCTTAAATCGCATTCGATCAGGCAAATAACCACACAGCTATTTTATTGAGAACTTTTGAGTGTAAATATCTTTTTTAGTTTTTTATCGAGATTCCCATACAAATCCTTATATTTTTTTTACTCTCCGAGTCTGGGCCGTCTGTGCTTTTATTGACGAATCATCGAAGTACAATGTAATTTGCAAACTATTTTCCACCAGGATAGCGCCAACAGACAAAAAGGCTACTCTGCAACATAGACCATTTTACGGTTACGGCAGTCATTTTGAAATCCATTGTTTCAAATAGCTATTATGGGATTCCAAGGGGGCAAATTAGTATGCATTTGTCCCCTTAAAATCCCATAATAGCTATTTGAAACAAAAGATTTCAAAATGGCCGCCGTATTCGTAAAATGGTCTATGAGCGATCGAAATATAAAAAAATGATCAGTGATTCACCCTCAAACTCATTTCGCACTCATAGCGACGGAGTTTTGAAGTAACCAACCGTTGACAATTAAATATTCCTGTCGGTGTATGTTTGATCACTGGCTTGATCTGATAGGCGTAATTACCGGTTGAGAAAATTGATATATATTTTGAAGCTTTTCAAAATCAAATCTACGTTGTATCGGCTCTTGCTCAAAATATTTAGTATTGCGACGGCGTCTGGCATGATTTGATTATCGTTGAGTCATGGCATGCGAAGCCTCCACAATTTAACCATGATCCTTTCTAAAAACAACTTGAGACATATTACCCATGGAAAAGGGCATGTGTAGGGAATGCCCTCTCTTCCCTTTTTATTTTCTCTTGAATTTATGCATTAAAGACGAGTGGTCATGCAAGTTACAAAAATAAGATTATATTCGAGGGAAGTTTTTGGTGTTTCCTGTTTTCAAGAATGCTCTTGTCTCAATTTAAATTCTTCTGTAATTCTTACATCTGCGAATAAGTCATCTGATTATAAACAAGTGAAAATCGGGGTAAAACACAAAGCAGTACAAAAGAAGATTCAGTGGTACTCAGAATAAAATGGCTTGCGTAGAGCTGTGAGCTGTAGACTATTGATAACGGGTAATAATGTTATTGAATAATTATTCTAGAATGCATCGCTTTATTGCTACAGCTTCGTTTCGTAACGACAGTCGGAGGGCAATCAGCTTAGTAAAATCTCACCTATGAGAGAAACGTAAAACGTCTTTGATTCAGTGCCAACTTCATTTGTAGCGATGCAACTATAGTTACCATCCTGGTTGATTTTGCTGAACACTATTCCCTGCCCGGAAGCCAAGTTTGTAGATGAGTTCATCATTTTCATGCGGATCTGTTGCTTCCCTTCAGACAAGCACCACACATAATGTTCCGAAACTGTTCGAACCACTCGTAAAGGAATTATTACCTTCGGTTTAGCTGAAAGAAAAGACGATGTAGAGATTTTAGCCATCAGTGAACTATAGCACATTGTAAAAGAAAACAGAGCCCCAAAATCGTGAAAATATTTACTTTGTTATAGGTCCATCATAAGTGCTCTTGTTTTTCGGCCATTTTAAATTGGTCAAAAAAAAAAAAAAAAAACAAAATTGGCGTTTCGTATGATACAACATACATTTTCAGAAATTACCGTTGAAAAAAAATTTAAAAAAAAAATTATCGATGTGAGAAATGTTGCTTATGACGTCAGCGTACGCCCGTCCGTCCGCCCATACAGACTGTCGGGGTGGAGGTGGGAAGGAATGACCGCCTTTGGGTTGGGGGAGCTTTGGCAAGTTTCTTTGGCGGGAAATCGCATGGCCAGCGTTGCATTTGGCAAGCCGCGTTTTTCTGACGGGAAATCACATTGATGGTCATGGGTTTTTACGCTCAATCAAAGCCAGTTTACCTAAATTAACGATTTGCGTTAGTTTGAAAAATTCTGATATCTTCGTACAAAGACTGCGAACAACAGTCCTAGTCTAACTTTATCACTTTTCGTGTTTTTTTTGTTTTTTTGTTTTTTTTGGTTGAAGTGGTAAGAATCAGCATTTGGGTGTTAAGAGCTGCGAAATGAATCGGCTGTCTTTGCCAAATTATGGATTACGGTGTACGAGTCTGCGAGAGGAAAGCTCGATCGTGTTGTGCGGCAAGATTGTAATGGCGCTGTCTTCGGACGTTGCTACATAACGAAAAGATGCTAAGAGTCTTCGTTTTTCCTTATAGTATTAGTTATAGTAATAGAGCGAGTTTCAATCGAGTGTCGTAAAACCAAAACCAATAAGTAATTACTTTGGTCAATCAAAAAGGACGGAGACAATACAGCAAACCAATCAAAAATCAAAGTAATTACAGTACACACAGACGACACGAAGCGCGGGAATATGTGCACGCGAGCCACGATTGATTTCGATTTTACTTCTGATTGGTTGATAAAGTGGCGCGAGAATTTTGAACCTATCATTGGGTGAAGTAATGCAAAAGCAAAGCAATTCGCTAATTGCATTCGACACTCAATTGAAAACCGCTATAGTAATGGGTGGCGGGGAGGGGGGAGGGGGGCACACGGTTGTTCACGCACATTATATTTATTCTCCTTTTTTGCTGATAAACTTTTAACTTTTAAATTTCGTGAAGAAAAGGCAAGCGAAATCCAGACGGCTTCTATCCTGACTGGCCTCGGGTTTATGACTGATTTGCGAGCTAGGCCAACGTACGAGACGTTTCTGCACTTTAAAACTATTTTATTGTTTCTTCAAGTTTGCGTTGACGAAGTCAAAAATCTCGCCCTGCCTTCTGGCCTACGTAACTTTGAATTTGCCAGAACATTTATATAATTTCAATCTCCACTGGGAATCACACTTAAAAAAGGAAAAGTTACTAATGAGCGACTTCTATTCTTCAATTCTTCGTTGTTACTTCAGGTCCTTTTGAATTGGTTTTCTTGTTCTAATAGTGCAAATCAATAAGTTTAGGCTAAAGTTTACAAGAGAATTGTCGCGAAGAGCAACAACTCCTTGCCAAACTAAACATGATTTCAAAAGATGAGCATTGGAAATACTTTCCGTCACAACAGTTCTCATTTTTACCAATAAATTGCGAACTTTTAAGGTAATTGTAGTAAAAACCGAATCATCCTTTGTAAAATGTTTACGGCCAACTAATTTTTCAGAAAGCCATTTATTTGTTGTTTGTTTGTGTTGTTGCCAATGAGATGCTATCGCTATCAGTGATCTCAAATTAAAGTAATACCATCGACAACTTGAAGTCAAGGTTTGTAGTTTGCAATAATTATACCTGATCTAAGTCAATAGTAAAACGAGTGAAACCATTCTCAACTTTACAAGATTTGCAGTTGATTCATGTTTTATGCTTTCGCTCTGTTACTCATAGTAACAGAGAATCGATGCGTCCTCTTTAATCCCTCAACTTATGTATATATATATATAATTATACTCCAAGAGCTAGGTTATTTGAACATTTACTGCAACTCTGAGTTTCATGCTTCTTGCGAAGCAATCATCAGGCAACTGCCAGAAATAACGGTTACAATCACAGAAATTTGAAATACAGAACAATGGATACGTACGTGACGTCTAGGCACGTCATTACATCATTACATTTTTTAACATGAATTTCCTAACATGTCTACAACACGATGACAGCTCATTTCTTTTGTTTAGACTTGCCATTTCCGGTTTACAAATGATAAAATACTTTTCCCACAAACACAAATTGCATCTCTTGGTTACATTGGAGTAAGAACTAGCTTGTTTTACCTTGCACCATTTGATGTTATACTTAGCGTTCTTATCTTTAAGACTCCATATGTATTTACTATGTTCGGTAGCATGTTTGTAACGCTCGTTTCGGAATGAGCTTACATGGTTTCTATAACGCAGTTTAAACGCAGTGTCACAGAGTCCAATGTATGTTTCCTTTGTGGTTTCTGTGGTGACCTCGGCCTGATAGATGATGCTTTCCACATTACAGTTTCCATCCATGGGACACTCGTTAGGTTTCCTACAATTGCAGCTTTTCTTAGTTTGAGTACTAGTGGGTGCGGATTTGCTAATTACGGCTTTGTGATGGTTGGATATGATTGTAAACCGGAAATGGCAAGGCAAAGATTTCTTTTATTTTGCTATTTGTTTTGGACTTTTGTTCACGATCGGTGGTTTGATAGCGTCTCGATTAACACTTACCTCCTTAACTTTATGATCTCTGTACTTATATAATAAACAAATTACTTCATGATTGGCTCGTTTGTACGATTTTTATTACACACTCGTTGTGAAGGATCGTTAAACTCACACTCGTTCGCTTCGCTCACTCGTTCGTTTAAGCGATCCTTCACAACTCGTGAATAAAAATCGAGAGAGAGAGAGAGAGAGAGAGGAAACCTATATTTCGACCAACTTGTCAGTCTTCTTCAGGGTGAATGAAGAAATATTTCTACTACGCCACTGAAATACGAAAGCGTGCGCTACGGCTTCAACCGTAACTAACCGTAACAATTCAAACATAAGTAACATCCGTACGTGCCAATGGACAACATACGCGCGTGCCTACGGATAGCATAAGGACGGAGAGCATACGAGTTACGCTAAAAATAAAAGGGAAGTAAGTGTAAAAATAAGGGAAAATAGCAGACAAATTACCCAGTATAAAGTATGTAATAGGCAATTCTGTATTAGAAACAGAATTTTACTTTCGGCTACGTTCCCCTCTGTTCTGGCTAAAAAAGAAGTCACTCTCATTAAGCCCATCCGGTTTCAAGGATCGGAGCCGATATGCCCATTGCCCTTCCTTAGCAAGCAGATCGTCTTTTGCATTAACTTTATCTATAAGTTGTATGCTAACATCTTGAAGTCCATGATGCCCATGACTATAAAAATGCTTATTGATAAGATCATCGCTCTCCTTATCAACAGCAGACATCCTAGAGTGGGCTCGTAAACGGCTCTTGTGGTTGTTGAACTTTAACCTAAACTTAGTGGTGGCGGAGCCTACATACTGAAAACCACAAACCTATATATATACATAATGTTTAGTTTGATCTTATTGCTAAAGGCGCCAGGGACTAATGAAATGTTTGTCATCATAAAGAATTTAAATGAAAAGCTTTTCAATACATACGTGGTGTAGAGTGCTTTTGAGTTGTACTTGTCGTCATCCAATAGTTTGCTGCCAGAATAAAGAACAAACAATACAAGAGTATGTACATTATCATTTAGATTTTGTTGTAGTTTACACAATCTTTTGCTGTAGCAGATATAAAATGAAGAACAATTTACACGTACAGTACTGTAACAAACAGAGTACGCTATATGAACAAGTACAGTACGTGTACATGTAGACTCTGTTCAAGTAAGATTCTGTTTCTTGGTGGCATAAAAAGCTTTTCAATACATACGTGGTGTAGAGTGCTTTTGAGTTGCACTTGTCGTCATCCAATAGTTTGCTGCCAGAATAAAGTACAAACATTAATATTAGTATTGAAAATCATGGAAAGTCAAGCACACTTTGCTTCAGCATCTTCTTCCATCTTTCCTCAGGGATTTCACAATGAATCACGTTACTTTTCTTCTTGCGT
>NC_090871.1:28701716-28714216 GCF_036669935.1 Montipora foliosa | reverse complement strand
ATAGTTTGCTATCAGAAAAAAGTTCAAACATTAATATTAGTATTTAAAATCATGTAAAGTCAAGCACACTTTGCTTCAGCATCTTTCCATTTGTTTCTCAAGATTTCACAATGATTCACTTCACTTTTCTTCAACGGTCTTGTTCAAGCTGCAGCTGACACCAAACCAAGGAAATTCTCACGTTTAAAACACCAGCATCCGATCGATTAGGGATGTCCTTATATCTTCGCCGAATTTGAGTTTCATCTTTCCTCCTTCATCGTCTTGTTCAAGCTAAAACTGACGCCAAACCAATGAAATTCTCACCTTTAAAACACCAGCATCCGATCTATTAGGGATATCCCCATATCTTCGCCGAATTTGAGCTTCATCTTTAAAAACATTCACCAACAAAGGTGATCCTGAAATCCATAATTAACCTTTCTCAACGTCAGGGGTGCAAGAAACCAGACCAAAGGAGTTCCAAGTTCAGTCTATGCGAATCTACCATCTAGTGCAAAGCGATCGTTGGGAGCTGCCAGGAGGGCTGGGAACTGCCAACGGTCACTTTGCATAAATTGGCAAATTCGAATAGACTCAAATGCTTCGAATTCCTTTGATCTGGTTTCTTGCACCGATCACGTTGAGAAAGCTTGATTATGGATTTCAGGATCGCCTTTCTTAGTGAATTTTCGAAAGATGAAGCTCAAATTCGGCGTAGATATGGGGACATCCCTAATCGATCGGATGGTGGTTTTTCACCGGTTTGGCGTCAGTGTCAGCTTGAACAAGACGAGGACACCGGCCGGCGGCTTGGTGCTGCCTGCCTTGCAATTTTCTTGACTCTCTAGCCGTCGGTTGAGAAAAGATCTCGCAAAATGACGCCTCAAAAAGCTCGGAACGACCAAAAAGCATAACTGACAGGACTCAGTTGACACTTTGTTTGATCTTTCACTGAATTATTTGTTTTCAAACTTTATTGTCGAGAAAATCGCAAGCGCCCTAATGTATTTATCCTTTGACGGATCGATAACAAAAGCACGGCCTGTGGTGTGTTGTTTATGTCTCTTCTTGCTGACGTAAACTTGAGTCAAAGATCGAATGTGTTCCTAACAGTAGTCGTTGCATGCAGTTGTAGAAAGTGCTTTGGAACAGAAACCAGGGAAAACAAATTGGCCACAGGTATACATGATTTTCTAAAATCTAGTACCAGAGAAATTAAAACTAGATGAAGTAACTCAGATTGAACCCAATCTCGTACCCAGAGTCCTCGGGCTTCTTGGTCAGCGGGTGAGCGCCCGGAAAGGCTCTGGGATAATCGACTCCATTTTCCCAGAAAGCGCTGGTTCCGGTCTTATTGCGCATGCTTGAGTTTAAACGGAAACAAAAAAGAGAAAACAGTAAGCAGTAGAGATGGCGGGTTGAAAGTGTCCGAGAAACAAAAATTTTAGCCTCACACATCATAAAAGAAACTGGAGAAATCATCATTGGCTTGCTGTAAGAGCTAGTGAAGATGAAACCTCTGACGCTTTCGGTAAGTGTATTTCTGGTGTTTCAGCGTGCATTCCATCGTTTAGAATACCATCGATCGACAATTGTTTTGTGGAAACGACACCAATGTCCTCTTCTACCACAATTGTCACAATTTGATGTTTCCGTAATTCTGAATGGCTTCGACAAGACCTTATTTTTTCGGGATAATGTGGTCAATTTTATTGAATTTAGCAATGACTGCAATGATAGGATTCCTATGTCGACATAAAAAAAACAGTAAATGGTACTTATTTAGAATAAAAGATTAGAGGTGTGATGATTTAAAACGAAACCTTTCGGCCTTCTGGAAAATCAGGCGAGAAGAATGTTCAACCACTCCGAATTTCGAGGGGTAGTACACAGAAAACTGGACGAGTTCCGAGTCCAGAATAGGAGGTTCATGAAAGTGCATATTAGGCTACAGGCTGTTGATGCCTCGCCATAACAATCACTTCAAAATTCATCAGGTGGCAGTGTGGAAAGAGCAGCTGAAAATTAAAGTTATTGAATTGCCAGTATTTTGCATAACACTTTACAAAGGCAACCTATCCCGAGAAAAAAAGAGTTAAGTTATTTTTACGGATTGGGAGGTAAGTTGAATCTGGTCGTAGTTCATTTTCCCTCTTGAAATAATTTATTATAATATTCCAAGGACACAGCTATTGCTTCTGCAAACAGTATTCCACAATAGCCTAGATTCGACGTACTTAACAAGAGAACAGAGTTTAGGTTCATGAGAATAATCCATCATTTTGAAAAAACGAAAATACAAAGAATTATTATTCCAGTTCTCTGAATCTCTTCTTTGTGTTTACACAATTTGAAACTGGCCTGTTAACTTTGACTCCATTTAATCCCGATGATAACATCAATAGTATTATTTATCGAAAGTGTAAACTGCTAACTTGATATTAATTAATTGCTCTGCCTGCAAATTAATAACTATAAAGCTACTGATAACAATGGACGGGCATGGCAACTTGCTAAAAGGGAAATAAATAAATAAATAAATAAATAAAATTACAAGACAAAGAAGTCCACCAAGGAGTTAGGCAAGTCAGCCAACTATGTCTTGGGGTGAATGTGAACAAAATTAAAATTTTAGAATCCAACCTAAGGCACATGATCTGCAGGAAAACTAAAAGTCCAGCCCCAGTTGTTCAAAAGATGGATAGCGCTCTCTGCCGGATAAATCTCCGTCCAGTGAATACGTCATAATTGCGCTGTCCAATGGATAGTGATTTATCCGGTGGACAGTGTTATCCACCTCAGTATTGAACAACGGTGGCCAGACGTTTACTTCAAGACATGTGTGGTGTGTGTTGTACTCTGCATTTGCTGTTATTCATTCAAGTATGATGTAATTTCCACTCTGTTAGAAAATCCTACCATGATCAAGTTATATACAGGGGCACCCAATGATAATTTTCGGTGAAATATGAGAGAGTCAAAATGTTCTAAGAATTTCCCTTGCAGGATGCAACAATCGTATCCGAATAAACCAACCACACACAAAATTTTCGAAAGTCGAGCAACTTAAAAGTAAAACCAAAGATCAGAGATTATTTTACAAAAGGTCTGACAGAAAAAAAGAAGATTGAAGACATTGAAAAAAGAAACACACACAAAGAATCAAACAAAGTGGTACAACGACGAGAAATCTGAAGAGAAATCAAGAAAACAGCGACCACGCCATACTCAAAAGGATTGATATGAACAAAGGCCGACTCAAACGACAAAAAAAAAAAGTAATGTACAGGTCTATCAGTGAATAAAACCTCTATTCGTTGCTTAGTGTAGATAGAAAACATAATTGATTTATGGTGACTTGCGCTGGTCCCGGAGAGTTAAATGACAGTCCCGCCAATCAATCCACTACACAGTTAAAAAATAACTAACAATTTCTCTCGCTATAAAGCGCTATCATAGTTTATTAAAACAGATAAAGACGGTCACACACTTACAAGTCTTACAATCCAATTAGTAAACAATAGCGTGATTATCGTAAGGTTTTGTCTTTCTTGACCCCTGGTGGTGTTGATTCGATGGCGTTCCACTCAAGCGACCCGAACTTTCCGCCCGTTGCTACGTGACGCCATAATACCGTAAAGAGTGGATCGAGAAACGTCATTGAAAACAATACAGTTACCTCCTCCCTCATGGGATTACTGTTGATCGCGTGGAAAAACACTACGGAAAAGGGAGAACTGGAGATCCTGATATATGGTCAAACTAACTTCACGGAAGCGAATAGCCGATTAGCTGCCAACTGAATGCCTCGAATAAAGTTCTGTCCCGAGTTGGATGACGCCAGGAAGTAGATTGTTGATTACAAAAGGAAACAACTAGATTCTGTTTCGACCAAAGAGTGACCAATAACCTGTGTCCCCCTGCAACTGGTGTGAAAGTCTCGGTGGGCATTTTGGCAGACGCATTTTATCAACAACTGGAAGTAAGGGGTTTGCTGTCTGAATAAAGAAAGGATGTCACAAGAAACCCAAGGCGACAAAGAACCAACTGTTGATCGAAATCTGGGAGAGAAGGTTGACGGGTTCCAAGATTCCTAGATTCCAAGAAAGCATTCAAAATGCTGCAAAAATCTTGAATTGCTAAGTGCGTGTCTTCATTTGGAGTTGCAAGGAACCTAATCTGGAGGGCTAGAAGACAGACGTCTGGACGGAAGGATTATGACTACAATTGTAGGTTACGTTTTCATCAAACATGGGATTTTTGACGTCCAGCGATTAGCTAAATTAGGCCGTTTCATGATTCGAGTTCAAGTTTCGCTCCGACCAGTGGATGGATTTGTCTTCGCTTATCCCGTATTCCACAAGTCCACAAGTTCCTTTGAAGTACATGCAACTAGCTGTTCATTTCCAGATGAGAGGTTTCATTCACTATTTTAGGATTGATTTGAAATGCTTCATTTGCTGCCCGTTTCTTAAAGGCGCCTTTAAGTATATCTGTTGTGGTTTAATTTTCCTCTCGGTTGAATGTTTTTTTAAACCATGCAGCTCACTTTTTTCTAACCTGTTCGTTTTTTCAAACCAGGAATATAATTTTAAACCAGCTTATTTATCAACTGTCTGAAAAGTGATTTTTATATTTTGGGGTTGGTTTAAAAATAGGGACATGGCTTTTTGGGGTATGATGAAAACAAATGGGCAAATGCAAAAAATAGCCTGCGATGTAGTATACTTTATTGTAATTTTTGCATTAAATATAAAGAAAAAAAGACCATAACAGACCTTTTTCGATATATTAAAATTCAGCTTGAAAGAGAGGTTCTGAGGACAAAACCCAATCTCCTACGAACTATGGCTTCAAACTGCGACGATTCCACTCCAAATTGTGTAGACAAAATTGAATTTATTTCTGCGTTGGACAGCCTTACAGAACAGCGAAAGACCAGTAAATCTGAAATTACTTTATTCGTAGACGACAATTTCTATGAGCGAGCAAAAACATATCTCGTCGCTACAGAAAAGAAGAATTCAGTTGGAATCGAGAAGATCATGACAAAATTGAAGGTACAGACCATCAAGCGAAAAAAAGTGGACGGTGAATTCGAACAACCAAATCATTACTTGTGACAACAAAGTGGTTCTTATAATGTAATATATTTTGCGAAGGCCCTTTCGGTCGTTCTGTTTACTTGGAGTTAGCGCAGTCTACCAGTTCAAGTCGCTACGTTTCTGCATTTAATTCCAATTCCTCCATTGATCGGTAAGATTTGGCTTTGTTTTGCTTATTTGCTTTCTTGGATTTATACTTATTGTGGACACCTTTTATTGCCTTTCTTGATACCACCGTTTTGTTACACTGTTGCGTTATGTTATTTTGTATCACCTTTCTGTTCTGCGCTCATTAATTAAGATCAAGTTACCTAAGTTAGCACTGAAATATACGGTGCGTCGCTACAGGAAGCATTGAAATAAGTTTATCAAATGAAAATTATTAATTTCCAATAAACTTCCTTTTCGATGCTTGTTCCTGTTTAAGCACGAGAATTACATCAGTACTGGATTTATTTTAAAAAAGGCAAAAACATTTAATACTCTGCAATGATAGGGCCTCTTTTGGCCTTTAATTTGATTAAATTCACCTTAGGAGTTCAAATTCAAATTCACATTCCATGACTGCATGACCAAGCAAACTCACCCTTTGTATAGATTAAAAATTAAAAGCCTTTTACTTACTCCACAAATTACACATAGAGAAAATTATGACTGCAAGATGCTCGATGGTTTCCATTCTTGACTGCACTTCAGTAAGTATTTTACTCCCCAAACATTTTAACTTATCAGCAGGGATCTGCAAAGGAATGAGAACACCATGGCGATGTTGAAATTTTATGTAATGTACCAAACGTTTTAACTCAAAACGGAAATAGTTTTAATGTGTAAGTGAGTGAGTAATAGTAATAGTAATAGTAATAGTAATAGTAATAGTAATAGCAATAGCAATAGCAATAGCAATAGTAATATCACTGGGCGAAAAAGCTCATTTAAGTAGTCTTAATCTTGGATTAAACATGTTTTAAACTTTTGTTTAATTAATTTAAGTTAACGTTTAAGTTACTTAAAGTTAAGTTTAATGAAAGCTTAAATTCGTCTTTTACTTACTTAAGGTTCAAATTTAATGTCAGTTTAGTTGGGCTTAAACATAGCTGAAAGGAATGTTTAATTTCCATTTAATTCATCTTAAACATGTTCAAAACAAATGTTTAATTCTACTTTAATCTGCATTAAATGTATCTTAAACTGGCATTTAAGTCTTGTTCAATCTACACTAAACGCCTCTGAAAGAAAAGTTTAAGTTTGGTTTAATCTTGCCTGATCCTTTCTTAAACAAATGTATAAAATCCGTTTAATTCGCACCAAGCGTGTTCAAAACAAGTGTTTAAGTTCCCTTTAATCTGCATTAAAAGTGTCTGAAAGTGGCGTTTAAGTTTTGTTTAATCTGTTATAAAAGCACCTGAAAGATGTTTAATTTTTATTTAAACTCCCTTGCAAAAATTGTAAACCTGGGGCCGGTTGTTCGAAAGCGGGTTATATCCTAACCCCGGGTTAAATTGCCTTAACCGGAGGTTAAATTTTAATCGCAGGTTAGTTGCGTTGTTCAACGGAAGGTTAACACTAACCTCGGGTTAAACGGTGGGTTAAATTTAACCCACCGAGCGAGCAGGGTTAAATTGTTAAACTCAGGTTAAATCAGCAATAAAGATGGCGGACTTGTTGTTTTGTGATTTAGGAGATTTAGAGCCGGAACTCAGTGTGAAATCGACGATATCACAGACGAAGAGCTGCGTGCTCGTTACCGCTTTCGACGAGGGTCTATTTTATTTATTACCAATCTTGTTGTTTTCGAGCTTTGCGTGAGATAACCCTAACCCCTCACGTCAAGCCTTTGTCACGCAACAGCCGAAAATCCCGCATTCGTGCGCATTTTAAGTTCCAAAATGGCTGGTTGTAGGATTGGTTGCGAGCAATTTTGTCCAGAAACTCCTGACTCCGCCGATTTTCTGCACAACAAATGTGATACCTGTGGAAAATCGTTTCTCTATTCATCCTCCTACCGATGACATCTGAAAACTCCGTGTACAGCGAGAAAACGACGTCGAAGACTCTGGCTTGCTGACGAAAATGACATAGATGTTGACAAAGATTACGATGTTGGCGTAACAACTCTACGGGACGCTTCTGCCTCTGACGCTTCTACCATTGAAAGACTTACATCTTTCAATGGCTTTACTTCTCTATTAAACATGACTTAAACATGCTTAATGTTCCAAACAGATTTAATACTGTTTAAGTTTGCCTAAACCAGACCTAAATATTTTAATGGATTTAGTCGTATGTTTAAGGCAGACTTAAATGCGACTTAAATCTTTCAATACATTTACCCCCCTAGTAAAAAGAACTTAAACCTACTTAAATTCAAAAAAGAATTTCATATGCATTTAAGGAAACTTTAATTTTACTTAAATTAATATCTCAGTTTAAGATGTGTTTAAGTGTCTTAAACATAGCTTAAAGTTTCCGTTAGATTTAATGATTGTTTAATGTGACTTAAATATTTATTAAATATTGCGTTTCACCCAGTGATAGTAATAGTAATAGGAATAGTAATAGTAATAGTAATAGTAGTAGTGATAGTAATAGTAATAGTAATATTAATAGTAATAGTAGTAGTAATAGTAATAGTAGTAGTAGTATTTACCTACTATTTTAGATGTAACCTTGTTTTTTGCTGCAAGTAAATACTTCGTCTTCTCGATATTACTCAAATTGGTGTAACGAGTGTCAGTTTTTTAAATATGTGAGTGCAGCTTTCGTCTTAAAGTGGTATACCCCGACAATACATCAGGAAATGCTGTTCACTTTCTATGCAGATTTTCTTTGCATATTAAACGTGTTCTCTCAACTGGGATTACTGCGCCTCGATTTTCATATTTGCTAGTTTTTATTTGTAATGCATGACATCCTAATCTAAGCCTTGTCAGGCTAATTCTGTGTGCTGGCTTGTGAGTGAGCGAGTGAGTGAGTAAGTGAAAGAATGAAAGAGTGAAAGAGTGAGTGAGTGAGTGAGTGAGTGAGTGAGTGAGTGAGTGAGTGAGTGAGTGAGTGAGTGAGTGAGTGAGTGAGGGCCTTTTCATATGATCCTGGACACCAGGATGAAATTGGTTTCTGTTCATATGGCGACTTTCAGCCCGATTTTCGAGATGAAAGTAGAGACGTCACTATTCACGCGTGAAAATTGCGAGAATTTCTCGATTTTCTTTGTTTAAGCAACCTCAAACTTCCTTTGACTTTATACGTTACCTATGAAATGGAACTACTCCAAGCTTCGTCACCTTAGAAAACGGCAGAATTGGAAGCAAAATCTCGATAATGTCCGTTCTATCATAAAAATGCTGCTTCTTGCAAAGAATGTTCTGTTGTGTCATTTTATTCTACTTGTTTCTCCACCTTAAAGTCTTGTAACTATTGCACCTCTCAAACAGTTGATAGTATCATTGAGAGTGGAAGTGCATTTTATCAGAAATAATACTCATGCAAATATGTTTTTATTTCTGATTTGGTAAAGAATTTAGACAAATGCACTGAACATGTAAAAGTTATTCATAGAGCAAGATGTCAGGGATATTTATCTTGTAATGTGGTTCCGAGTAAACAACAGCTTAAAACTGCCATTTTGGATAATAAGGAAAGCAGCACAAGCTTTTTAATGTGATTTCCACATGCAGCTACTGCATTAGTTGTGTTGTTACTAAAGGCTGAACAGCATGTGCCTGAAAAAGAATCCTCAAGAATGTGCAACTGTCGAAACAACTAGACGTTCCGTGAGCGTAACAAAAGGGTTGCCTGTGGCACGCGTTACACAAAAAGAGAGGGCACTAAGTTGGGTGGCATTGAAGGTGGTGAAAGTGGATTTTCCCAATGGTAATGCCGAAAATAAAAAGTCACAAAACCGAAAAAAAGCCTAGGAATCCAGTAGATACGCTTGGTAACTTCTACAATGGAGAAGCAGGTGAGGGGATCGAGCTCAAATGAGGCATATTTCTCATAATCACCGGATTAGCTCAGTCCAGAAACGAAACACTATTTATTTTTTGTTACAAAACGTATCTATTTTGACTTCAGGGTGAACTATTTGCACAATGAAGTTGACTGGCCAACCAAAACAAAGTTTGTAATTTGAAATTTTAACACCTATGAGATGCAAAAACAAACTTGCAACACGTGAACCTGAATTATCGCAAATCATAATGCTGACAAACACAACAGCGAAGGAAATGGTTAGTAAAAATGAAGTTTTTTTACTATCTGAATGATTTTGGGTTAGATTAAAGCAACATATTGTTGAAAAATCTTCGTGTTAATGAGTAACATAAACAATCTTCCCACTAGTACGTCGTAGCAATAAATTGGGTTAACCAGGAATGAGTTAAAGAAATATTGTTGGCTTCCCAAATGAACTTCTTTTTACACTAGAATGACAAAAAATATATTTTTCCTGGCATTGAAAACCATGGCTACCCATTAATCATTTGCCAGAAAGAACGCGACTGAAATTTCCTGTAATCTTTATGAAAACGGTATCAAATTTCAACCCACGTATGCAAATTAGTAATATTTACGCAACAAGATGAACTCTACGGTGGCCCACAAGGGCAAAACACAACTCAATATTGAGCTGGATACACAACAATCTTTCGTAATGCACAACAATTTTTCACGGTACACAACAATCTTTCGTGATGCAAAACAATTTTTTACGGTGCACAACAATCTTTCATGATGCACAACAATTTTTCATGGTACGCAACAATCTTCTGTGATGCAAAAAAAAATTTCACGGTACACAACAATCTTTCGTGATACAAAACAGTTACATAGAACAGAACAGCGTTTCATGATGCAAAATTAAATTTCACGATGCACAACAAAAAATTGGAAGACTGGTAACAAGCACGGGCATTTTCATATCACGTGATCATACAGCCTCGTGCTCTTTGCCGCCATGTTTTGTGAAAACTGCGGTGCATGGTTGCGGAGTGATTATAAGTATTGCCCTAAATGCGGCAAAACGTATGGTGAAAACACGAAGGTTGCGTCTACAAGTTCAACGATCAGCTTTCAGGAATTTAAGGGTAAAAAGTCAACGGAAAGGGGGAAATTCATTGATAACAAAAGCAAGAAGAGAAAGACGGCGGATGAAACCCCTGTCATTATCACAGTTGGTATCGCTTCCAGCAAGAAAGGAGTACTGAAACTAATTCGAGGAAAGTCCTTACCTCTAAAGGTCAGCAAGTCTGCATCAGCAGAAACTGTACGTGAAGAAGCTTTGAAGAAAAGAGCGGCTTACGATAGGTCTTTTAGAAGTGACCTAACTTACAAGCTGTGCTATCCAGATGGGAGTGAGGTTGTAAATCTGCCGGGCACTGATGAGCCATTTACTTTGGAGAAATACAAAGAAGACTTAGGAAAAGCCTACAGCCGCATAACACTTCTTCTTTGTCCACTCCAAGAAATGGACATTCATGATGAACAAGAGCATGTCAACATTAAAACAAAAGACCACGGCGAAGAAAGTGAGTTTGTCGCTTTAATAAATAATATCTTTTCAAATATGCAAGGAGTGTAAGATAGTTCGATGTTATTTATGAATTTTGTGTTGTGGTGGTACTCTCAAAAATATTTACTTGTATTGGATACCATTGATGATCAGATCAGTGTACTGTATCTGCCTGTCATAGTACCCTACAAATTCCCCTCGGCTTACATGTATGGCTATTTGCAGTTGGCGTAGATAATTTAATATTGGTGGGCCACCGTATGTGAAACACCTTTAGCTTGTACATTTCACTGGTGGGACTTTAAATGTCGAAAACTGTCTGCTTCACTCTGATGGTTGATCCCTTTTTTAGGTTCTTCAAGTGCTAGTTTTGATGACACTTTTGGTGAATATATTTGTGGTGAGAACATGAAAATCATGTCTAAAAACTGAGTAGTTTGTCCATTTTTTTTATTATGAACTGTGTGCACTTGCAAGAAATAAAAGTATTGTCTTTATCCTGACCTAGATGACTATGATAGTGATGTGCAAGATTTAGAGGCTTATTTCCTGGAAAACCAGTCTGCTAGTAAAGGTACATACAGTATAACTTATACATGTATTGTTATGATATAGCTCATATACTTGTGTCACCATGCATGAAGAGATTAACTTTTATACTTGTAGGTAACAGTTCTACCTTGGACTCGATTCATCAAGGTGGAAGTGTTGCTATGGATCTTGACCTTCAAGGTAACAGGGCTGTCGTGCAATCCCTTCCCCAAGCCAACAGGGCTGCCTTAGACCTCGATCAACAAGACAACAGTGGAAACTTGCATTGTGCTCCTCATGGTGATAGAGCTGCCTTACAACCAGTCCAATCTCAGCCAGTGGATGAAGGTACACATTGACCTCACCATCGTGAGACTTAATGACCTAAACCGCTACTTGATAAGGTTACTTCAATGACCACTGCAATGTCGAGAACAAAGTGGCAGCAAGGGTCTTATAGTAGCTGGTCTATAGATACCCTCAGAGTGAAACCTTACTAGTTTTTCTTCAATTGACTGCAAGAAGAGCATATCAAACTTCCTTAAATTTGTTTATTTATTTTAACAACAATCACATTGCTTTCCGAAGCAAGAAATTAAGTGATGACATATGTTACTCAGTGATAGTGGAAGCACCTGTCTTTTACTAGCCACCAAAAGGTCATATGCTCCCTTTGAGGAGAAGAAAGTCATTTCTGCGAAGGGATATGCCAAAGTTAAACAAGGGCTTTCACTGTACCTATTAATGCATTGAAATAGTTAAGATATTATAATGGAATGGCGCCAAGTACAATCTTTTAGACTTTGGAAGTTTGAATTTTAGGAAAAACTGCCTTTACATTGACCTCAAAGGCCATGGTGATTTCTAGCTCAAAGCAATCATAATAATTACATATAGTGTATGTTTTGTTGGTAAGACTGTTGTTACAGCTTTCATCACTTTGTTTTCTGTTAGGCCGTGTTTCAAGCACATCTTCACATTCTGTGTGCATTCCAGGAAGACGGTCTACCATGGAGATTAAAGTCCATAGAGCCAACATCAGGAATGACATGCTTACCATATTTTCTGATCCATGCATACTTGATGAACGCATCATCTTAGATGTAATTTTTATAAATCGTAGAGGTGAAGAGGAAGCTGGTAGAGGGAGTGGATTACTGAGAGATTTGTTTAGCCTCTTCTGGAAAGATGTCTATCAATCTCTGATGGTCGGTGAAACTGAACGAGTACCAAGCATCAGACATGACATCCAACGACCACAGTGGGAAGCCATTGGAAGAATCCTTATGAAGGGCTTTAGTTCTTGTCAGTATTTTCCCTTGATGTTATCAAAGACATTTTTTATTAGCTGTCTTTATGGAGAGTCTGCAATAAGT
>NC_090871.1:28689216-28699216 GCF_036669935.1 Montipora foliosa | reverse complement strand
CAGTCTGTTCTTAAGTGTCCTGATGCTCATCGTTATATCATGAAACTTGGCCAAAAAGTGCACTATCGCAGCATATTCATATCCTCTGCTAAAATAATCCGTGATAATCTCCTTTTCATCTCCAGTGGGTATGAGTGAAGCTGCCATTGTTAACTGGCTAACCCGAGTGTTTTCAAAACATGGCGGCAAAGAGCACGAGGTTGTATGATCACGTGATATGAAAATGCCCGTGCTTGTTACCAGTCTTCCAATTTTTTGTTGTGCATCGTGAAATTTAATTTTGCATCACGGAAGATTGTTGCGTACCATGAAAAATTGTTGTGCATCATGAAAGATTGTTGTGCCCCGTAAAAAATTGTTTTGCATCACGAAAGATTGTTGTGTACCGTGAAAAAATGTTTTGCATAACGAAAGATTGTTGTGTACCGTGACAAATTGTTGTGCATTACGAAAGATTGTTGTGTATCCAGCTCAATATTGAGTTGTGTTTTGCCCTTGTGGGCCACCGTAATGAACCTTTTCCAGCCAAAACTCTTATTCAAACAAACAACATATTTGCTATTTGTTTTTATATAAACTTAAAGGAATATTATTGGCTTCCCAAATTAACTTCCTTTTACACAAGAATTTCTGTCATCGTTATGAAAACAGCTGCCATATCAAATTTCAAAAATGTGTATCAAGCACGGTCACCACCGAGGAGGGAGAGAGACCTCCCTTGGTATTACGGCAACAGAATTTAAAACAAGATGGCGCAACCACCAGATGTCATTCAAACATGAGGACAGGCAAAATTACACTGAGCTCAGCAAATATCCGTGGCAACTGAAAACACAACACGTGGATTTTGAAATTTCATTGAAAATCCTGGCAAAGCGAGAGCGTAAAACGCTGCAACCAAACACACCAAACTCTGCAGTTTATGCATCACGCAGAAGTTCTTTGTGATATCTAACCCAATCGTAGTGGACTCTTCTCAACTTGTTGGCGCAGAGGAAAGTAAATTCGTAGATATAATTAATCGATCATTGCA
Organism: Montipora foliosa; assembly: GCF_036669935.1. Classification (NCBI taxonomy): domain Eukaryota; kingdom Metazoa; phylum Cnidaria; class Anthozoa; order Scleractinia; family Acroporidae; genus Montipora; species Montipora foliosa. The sequence goes on along the minus strand of NC_090871.1, from coordinate 28,698,183 downwards.
CGGTCAACTATAAGCTCACGCGTGCTTTCAGTTTTTATACTTTCAAACTCCCATTTCAACATGTCAAGACCTCATATTGCTACGTAAGTGTAACGATGCTTCAGTGTATATGGGGATTAACTGATGCGTGGGTCAAAAAAACGTTGATCTACGAAACAAAACTGACTACAATTATCCGCTCCTTTACTGTTCAGAACTATTCTGGATTCACCGGTTATTACCTACATATAAAATGCGTCCCCCCCCCCCCCCCCCCGGCAACCACAAGTGCGCAAGTCCACAAGCCACAAGTTTCCGCAACTACAAGTCTACTATGATCACTAAAAAACGGATTTGTGAAGTTGCTGTCCATTTTAACAAAGAGCCCCATGCTCTAGCATATTTTGAATTTTGAATTATTAAACAGTTATGTAACCTTAGCGTCAACAATAATAGTCTTGATGATCGTCTCCTCACAAGAGAGGCCTTTTGGTGTGCTCAATTATGTACCCTCAAACCACATGGACTTAAGAAAAGGTGCGAGTTCAATTCCAGGAATAGGATTCGTTACAATTAACACCATTTTTCTGCTGTATTTTATTAGCCTTTTAGCGGGTGTTTTTAGTATTTTTAATTATTGCGCAATTCTTATGGGATTTTATGTGGGACGCGCGACTATTATTTTCTCGACTATTACTTTTTCTAACTCTCTTTTTCCTTCGTCCCGCTCGCTCTTTTTTCGTTCTCCCCAAAGAAGAGTCTTAAAACAGGAAAGAAAGAGATCCACATGTCAGCTTTGAAACACAGGCAAATAAAAAAGAAAGCAAAGACCTACCGCATTTCTGCAGTCAAAATTGTCATGAGGTCAACTAAATTAACTGCAAGCAGAAAGAGCCCGTTTACCACGATACCAGCAGAAAATGTCATTCCGGACCAAGTCATAGACCCTTTGCATAAATGGCGCCGAAATTTGAATAACAATACTGTATACTTCCTTAGCCTCGTGTTTATGTTTCAAGACAAGGACTTTTCTCATGAATGTGAGGCTAAGGATGTATCAAGTATTGTTATTCGAATTTGGGCGCCATTTATGCAAAGGTATATCATGCCGGCACGAGAAAAATCGTGTGATGTAGACGAACAACCTCTAGTTTCGGTATCGCATGCAATCAAGAATCAACATCATTTGTACCTTCGTTTTAACACGATATGACATCACATATGCATCATGTAAACACGATACGAGATCAAGTTGTGAAGGACAGGATATACTCGACAAGAAAAAAAAAATCATGTGCTTTCTTCCGAACTCACGCCTCTGCTAACAAACAAACCGGGAAGCAATGCGAGATTCTCTACTAAAAAGAAAGAAATACAGTGACATGAGTCAGGAGATATAATTTCCGCACAGGTCCCTACTTCATCATGCATACGCTCCTTTGTTTCAAGAAAACAATATTTAACAAATAACAAGGCTTACCGAATGTGTGAAACAAGACAGGAAAAAAGGATAACTCGTGTAACTACATAACATGCACTTTTCGGTCCTAAAAATACTTGAACTAATTGAGCCTTAGGGGAATAACAAAAAAGTACTAAGGCACTTTACTGATTGCGCTCACTAATGAAGAGCTGTAACCTGAGTAAAAAGAATACGTCCAAAAAAATTATAATTTGCATATAAGAAAGAAAAATTAACTGTCCGCAACACAAGTGGTCACCCCAGTATAGAACTCGTGCCGGGGCGAGTCCGGGGCGAGTTCCCTCATGTAAACAGTCCCTTTAAGTGACAACACGCGGTGTCTTCGTTTCCAGCGGAGCACATTAGACCTCAGACTGATAGTACAGAACTAGGTTACTGTTGTCTTTTTGCCGACGTGAGCTTTGTACCAGAGTTTTGTAGTTCTTAACATCTCTCTCCTTGAAAAACGTGTTTACATTATCGTGTGTAAGCTGCACACCGATGGCTTCTTTACATTTTCCACTTGAAATGAGGATGGCCAGCTGCTCGCGTTGTGCGGTAACGTTGGTTGTGTTTTTGGGCTGAATCATATATTGTGCAAGAGATGGAATAGAGCAGCTAGTTCCTGGCACGAAGATTTCCTGAACCTCAGCCATATCCAGATATAAGAAAGAGGATTTTTTTTTGAAAAGACAAAAGAAAAAAATCCGACGAGAAATGAAAGAAACTCTTCTTTTGCCCAAGTACATTATCAGCGGGTCTAAAATCTGAAGCTTTCTACTTTTCGCTCGCCTTCAGGAGAGAAAAAACAAAAAACCTTCAAGGCCTGGATTCTGTTTATACTACTAGTTGTTTTGAAAGAAGCATGGAAGTGGTAAAAAGAGCACTTGAAAACATTGAAACATTGGTATTATTTTCATAAAAAACTTAAATTGCCTTTGTTTCGTAATTTCCTTTCCCAGTTATTTTCCATCAACTAGTAAAATTAAATCCAGTAGTTAGGCATGAGTTGGGAAGACTTATGATTGTTCTTGAAAATGTTTTTTGGCAAATGATTTTTGCACTGCACGGTCTTGTCACAGGTTTTCGCTGTTTTAATAGGGAAAAGCCCCCAGCCGTCTGGCATCTGCCGTATTTTGGGCAAAACATTTGCGATCAGAGTTTATCTATTTCAATTCATTTCAATTTTACAATTTAAACACTGGTCAAATTTGACCATTTATATTCTGCATAGTTTTTTAGTTTGGAATTAACAGTTTACTAAAATTTCTGGTCACAGCTTTTTCAATGTGGTAATTTGCTTTTCATTCATTTCATTAATATTTTCTTCAGCTTTGCATTTATTAACCCTTATAAGCGTATTGCATTTTTTTTTTCAAAAGATTCAGGATTTGTTTGTAAAAATTTCTTTGTTGATTTTTCATCCTGAGCAACAATACCTGATCTCCCATGAGCCATTCTTTATCTATTTAAAGCTTGCAAAATCTTTAATTGGAAGTTATAAAATCCCGTCAATCTTGATGTAAAAAGGTGCGAAAGGCGTGCGGGAAGTATGTAAAACTTATAAAAGCAATGAGGTGTATGAGATATGAATACGAATATGAAAAAAAAAACGAATAAGATCGAATGAGAGAATGTCATTATAGTATCACAAAGACCGTCGAAAGCTTGCATTTGAAACTATAGTTTTAATAGCAGAGTAAGGCCTTATTTGAATTTTGAATTTTTTTGTTATTTTGTACAAAGTTAGTGAACATTTTTTTAAACAAACTTTGTTAGTAAAGTCTGTCAGAAAGTTTGTCTCGAATACAACAGAAAGTGCTTTGACTTGTGGCATCTGAAATCGTCCATCAGTTACATAATCAGCGTGGAGCACGGAAGGGGCAACTTTCTAAACCCTAAAAGCACTTGGTCTTACATTCCACCTCCAAAGGACTACTTTCGGAGGAGGTCGGAGGGGTGATGTAAAAATGAGGCTCTTAAGGCTTTTTTACAAGTGGCGCCGGAAGCCTATGCTGTAGTACCTGAGTTGGCTGTAAAATGAACCCTGTGCGCGATGTATTTTCACTGTAACTAAGGGAAAGGCTAGGCATACCTGGTATAGAAGACTTTCACTGAAACCAAGGAAATTGCGCTTATTCGAAGCATCGGTCTTGTACGTCGAAAATGTAATATTCATTTGAGTTCATACATGAGGTATTTAAAAAGCGAATGAATGATTGACAAGGTAGTCATATAACCAGGAAACTGCAATTTATAATTGCCTCGCCAGAGCGTCTTTTAATTAGATAATGAACTAATAACACTCGTGCAGACCAGCCGGTTTCATGAGTTGTTATATTTTACACCTTTGAACCCATTTTAGATCATGGCTTTAGCGACAGATTTTACCACGGCACTTTGATTGTATCTGCAAACTGACTTATTAACAGCGTAATTTGGCTGCACGCCGACATGACTGCCAAAATAACAATACGGACAAATCCATCGTGAAAGATCATTCTTTTTTGTTGGTTTCAATTATTGATGGTGAATAAGAAGCTATTCAAAATAATTGAGTTCGCATTCATCCTTCGGTTACTGAGTTAATACTAAGTGCAGTGTTGTGTGTATGACTGACCCCTGTTGGTGGGGGCTACTCCCACAAAAATTGAGCCTGCTTCCTGAAACCCTTTTTCAGACCAAAATCTGCGATTTTCCCTACCCTAGTTCAGACCTTTCGGCTGTTACACCCTTAGCGTGATAATTTGAGAAGGGCTTTGTTGACGGTTTTATCGCCTAATGATGTTAAGAAGAAGCTTCTACTGAAAAAAACATATTCAATTCAAGACTTGAGTGAGCAAACGGCTAAAAAACCATACCCTTTGGTGTCGCACATACCTATATAGCCAGTATAATTTATTCCCACCCCCCCCCCCCCCCTTCCCTTCCCCGGGTGACTGAAATTATGAGAAAAATACTCTTCTACACTTTGAAAAATAAAAAAAAATAAAAAAATAAATTCTTAAGGTTAAGATCAAACAATTTGTTGGTTTCCAGCTCGTAACACCACTTTTGTCCATCAGTTCGGGGTACGTGCAGTTGCAATCGCCTTCCTGGACTTGCATGAATAGAGCTTATTCTGTCAAATGCTTAGGCGCACGTGTTGTTCAGTGCCGTTAAGACGCCTTCAGTACTGTGAATCACAGTAATTAACACTATTCTCCCACAGCTATGTTTGCACAATTAGAACGCAGCACGAGTCAAGCTCGAGCCCGAGGCAATTAATAAAATATCGTTTGACTATACAGTATTATACCCTGCGATCAGCGTCTCATTCGATCTTCCTAGATAAGTCGGGAACAGGAAAGAAGACTCTACCAGCCGCCTCGACATTCTTTGATTTGCCGCTCATCTAAAGAATTGGATAGGTCATTCTAGACCTGTTTTTTTTGTTATTTTTGCGCATGATCAATGACCAAGCGTCATCAATATAATTTTGAAATAGCGTGGCAATTTTGAAATGTCTAAATTCCCATGAGTATTCCCTATGTCGATTACAAAAACTAGTCCGCTAGAAACCTACAAATGTTTCAGTAAAAAATGAAATGGTAATTTAAAAGTATGAACTATCTCGAGGTTCCAAGGAAGTAATTCCTTGGTTGTCGTGTGTTTGCCGGAGTTGTTCGAAAATATCCCGACTGTTTGTTTAAGTTTTGTGATTACTGGTCACGCGTGACTCATGCTCAATACCCATGCTCAACACGAAATGTCGAGGCAGCTTGAAAAGATCTGTGAACTGAAAGACCAAACCATCCAACATACAATGGCCATCGACGTTCCGTTTTCCCAGAGATGAACTCTAGAGAAAGGCAACGAGAATGTTCTCTTAATGCACTTGCATGACAAAAACGACTACGATATGTCTCTGAAGATATGCATGTATGTGTTTCTAACAGTGGCAAATTGAATCATGCTATTTTCTAGGGATCATATTTACGCAAAGTTCATCCACCAAAAAGATAATCTCAAACATTCTTATGACAAATGCTCACGCTTTCAAGCGAATTGTACTTCATTCTCGTTCCCAGATCTGCGACCTTCTTGGCCAGCGCCACGGATCGAGAGCTCTAGCAACCTCGTTCCCACAGAGACCCTGGGAACGAGGTTGAAGCTCCGGTTGGTACCACCCAAGGGAGGTGTTTTGATTGGCTGTTGAAACTACAAAGGAATCACACCGGAAGTGAAATACAGATGTCAACACGGCTAATGGAAGAACACCAACAAAGCAGTTCTCAAGCGTGAAAGAGCTACTTTGCAGAACGCGTAACGGCAATATTGTTTTTATAACCACCGAATAGACTTGTTTGGTGATAAAGCAAAGGAGAAAAGAATAATTATTGATAGATCTACAACAATTGGTCGGTTTAAAAAATATATAATAATGATAAATAATAAAATATACAATAATTATTATGTGAATTCAAAACTGGTACGTAGCAAACAAATGTTTCTTAGCACTGTGGCAAAAAACATTATGATCTGAAATGTTTCTTATTACTATCGGGAGTCTATTGAACAGCGTTGCCGCCGAGTGCTGGAAGGTTTCTAATTCTTTAGGAATAGAGAATACGGGTGCTGTTCATGATCTTAAATTATAAGGAGTTACTTGATGCAGACTCAATTTCAGTTACTCAGGAAAGCTATTTTTGTCGTATAATGATTTATGAGCGAGTTTGAGAATGTTGAATTTAACGTTTTCTTTAACTGGTAACCAGTTTTACTTAATAATATCCTCGAGATCTGCAAATTTTCTTGTGACAAAGCCAGCACACGCATTCTGTAGACGTTGGAGACGCTTTTCTTGATAAACAGGCAAGGGATGAAATATCGTGCAAACATACGTCAGGTGTGAGAGAACTAGGCTGTCTGCGAGGTGTTTCCTGACGTGGAAGGGCGCAAGGTTTTTGAGCCTCTGCAAAACGGATAGAGTCCCATATGACGTACTTAAGAGAGAATCCACGTGTGTATTCCATGAGAGGTGTTGATCCACGTGGACGCCCAATAGCTTAGTACAAGAAATTCTCTTTAGCGCAGAGTCCCCGCAAGCGATAGGAAGATCCCGTTCTTCTAAACTATGATAACACGCCATCTGACGTGTAGAGATAAGCATCCAGTTTGTTTTGGGTGGGTTCAAGGCGAGATTACAGTTATTAGAATAGTCCTTCAGACTTGCGATGGTTTTATTTATTTGAGCTGTTTAGTGGACATAGAAGGTCGTATCGTCAGCGTACTGATAACAGTCACACTGTAATTCCTTTTGAAGATCAGCGACGTAGAGATTAAAAGTAAGTGGTCCAAGAATGGAACCTTGCGGGAGGCCGAAATCAACTGTAGCCATGTCCGACTTTCTGTCATCTATTTGCAGCATCTGTCTTCAATCAGTATGGTAGTCAACCATCCATAGTAAGAATTTCTTAGAGAAACCGAGGTTGTGCATCTTGGTAAGGACAGATTTGAATTGGACGGTGTCAAATCCTTTGCTGTAGTCTGCACAGACCATTAATGTCACCTCCCCTCTGCTTGACTCTCGTATCAGGGCATCGCGAATTCCTAATAGAACACTGGTAGTGGAATGTCCTTTGCGGAACCCCTAGATGGTTGGACCAAGAAGAGCTTCCTCGTTTATATATTCGATAAGCTGGTGGAGCACTAAGCGTTCAAACACCTTAGAGAGCGTTGGCAGGATAGACACAGGACGGTGACCAGCATAACATCTAGGTTCATTAACCTTGGGGATCGGACAAATTCTTCCTATCTTCTATGGTTTGGGAAAACTCGATGTCACAATGCATCTGTTGATTATATGTGTTATAGGGCCAGAGATGTAATCCTTTGCCAGTTTCACAAACTTCACCGGTATCTGATCCATGCCAATTGACGTGCCAATTGAAGTGTTGAAGTTTATTGATTTCTTGATCCACCTCTTGTCTCGAGACACAACGCAGTTTAAACGAATAGCGGAAAGGCTTTAGCATCTCCAAAAAGGAGTGTACAAGTTTCTTAGATCTTTCAACTGGTTTACGCGTATACCTTGTATGTGTAACTAAATCCTTCAAAATTTGAGGACTTCGCCGAAAGGGTGTCGAGTCAAGGCCTAACTTTACCCAGCTGGATTACGTCCCCGAAAGTTACGATCCCTAACCTTGTTGAGATTAATAGTTTATTGCAACACATTTTCGCATTTAAAACTTAGTTACAGTGTGTATTTACAATTAAAAAACATTAAAAAACATATTGAATATAAGCTACCCTCACGAGGGTTCTCTGACAACGAGACATCAATCATCCATGTACTTCCACATTCCAAAATTAGGTGACATGGCCCTCCCCAAATCATTGACCATTATGAGGAACAAAATCTGTCCTAATTTCGTCCCCTGGAGAATCGAGGACCCCTGCTTTAACGGGGAGCCAGTCCGAAAATGTCTGATTTAACTTAACGTGTTGTTTTCTATCAGATAGAAAGTTGATGATCCAAGGGATCCGAAAAAGTCTAACGTTAAGGTTAATAAGCTTTTGGACAAGGATGTTTTAACCTATACGGTCAAATGCTTTTGCAAAGTCCAAAAGGCAGGTCTGAGTAAAGTGTTTTTAAAAATCATAGTTAAGCAGCAAAGTGCAGCTCAGCTTTAACTAAAAAGAAACATTACGATTTTGCCACCAGTTTTACCATTGAAATGATACATATTTACCTCTGATACGCTCTCTTTAAAAGAGTGAATAAGGAGCATGCTCTTACCTGATGAGCCCTTCGAGTGCGCGTCACATTTGTGGCCTTGAAAAACGAATTAGAAGTTCCTGGCGTGGCAACGTTTGCATCTGAAAGGACCACCTTCCACTACTTCCTCAAAGCTAATCTCCTAGTACCTGCAAAAACGCCATCTCGATGTGAAGTCCATCAAATACTGGAAGAAATTTATCCTCGCCGTACTGACTAGCCCATCTCCACTGGATTTCTTTCGCTACAGCATATAATGGCTGATTAATTTTACGGCAATGACCGGGATTCAGATTATCTAGGGACAGTCTTATCACGTTCATGGCATGTCTAATCTTCACAACCGATTTTCCCTGATCAGGAAAAAGTGGCAACTGAGCAGAAGCAGCAATCGACAAAGGAGGCACACAGGATGGTTGGTGAGAGTGAATTGTCCCCCAAGAGACTTCTAGCCTTCTCTAATTATGTGGATTATTATCTAAGGGCGCGATTAAATGAACTTTCATCTCACTTCATTAAAATTCCCGATACATTGTAGATTCCTGCCCGGAATGACTTCTGTGTATGAAGTTGGCAGTTCTTTTATCGATTTCTCGCTACTAGTATTTGTTGAGATATTGATCGGCGATTGTTCAGTATCAGGCGTACCTGTAGATGGATGCTGGAACAAAGATATGACAGTGCCGTGGAAGGAGTCTTTTAAGCCTTCGGCCTCGTTTTTCAACTCGCTTCTAGGTGTTTGGTTATCTGATGAAACACTCCTTCT
>NC_090871.1:28676716-28681716 GCF_036669935.1 Montipora foliosa | reverse complement strand
CCTCTGGTACAGGCCGTTGTACATGCCCCGTCTTATTTGCTTCGATGTCAAATTCAAAAATTCAATGTTCCATATAAAACTTCGATGTCGAATATTAAAATAAAAACTCTAATTTGAAATTTGGTTGTCAAATTCCAAAGTTGAATTTTGGCACACATATACAAAAAATAAAAAAATGTTGAACCCACTGAACCTTTTTCTGGCCTCAAAGCCTCGATTTCCTGAACTTTGCAGCGTTTCAATTATGGCTACAGTGGGCAGGAGAAAACAGGTTGACACTTTCTAATGCTAAACCAATCAGAGTCCTCGTTAGAACTGATAAATAAATAAATAAGTTCCTGGAACCAATCGAATTGCTAGGTTCAAAATCTGACTCTGGGAATATGAAACGGCATCCCATTGGACCGGCCTTCTCAAATAACTCAACGGCCTGTACCAGAGGTTTTCCCTGATCTATGCCTTCGCTCTGAGAGAGAAAAACCTCGGGGAGCCAGGTTACGATCCCTCTGGAATACCACAAATTGTCTGCTCAGCACCAGACATCAAATCATTGTTGTAGGTGTTTTGTTTGCGGTCAGTGAAATAACTTGGCCTAAACCAGTTATGCATAATAGCGGAGCTCCATGCGCGCCGAAGGCGCGCACGCGCGGAGCACCATAGTTAAGAAAATATGGTAACTCATCGATGCGAGAAATTTTGGTTTTATAGCCATGACATCATGAACGTCCGTACGTCCACCCCTCCATGTATGCTAATGTCACCAATATCATGCTAGTTTACAGCATACATTTTTGACATTGGACATCCATGTTTTGATCAATTGACGCCTGTCGAAACAAGGTATCCGCTGACCAGTATCACGTGACCATATCGCGGGCTCAAGCTTAGAACTCACTCAGGTCAGCTGTTTTTTTAAGTTGACCGCTGACCAGGTACTGGTTTTCGATTGGAGTGTAGGCTCAACCTAGGTTACCTCGCCTAAAAATAAGCGAGGCTTATTTCGTTTTCAGGTGTGAAATGTTTTCTTGATCTGCCTCTTCGCTGGTTTCAATCCAGTTTGACATATCATGATAGCCGTGGTCGAAACTGGCGACTAAGCAGTTATTGAAGTCAAGCATCCGAGGGATATAGACTTAAAGCTGAGTGTTTATAATTAATTTGCTTAGAGCTGCTTTTTTCTCTGTATTGCAATTATTGGCAAATCTTTAGAAGCTCAGATAAGGTTACATGATGCCTGGAGGACCTATGACTAGAACAAAAACGAAAGGAGAGCGAAAGAGAACGACAACGACAAATCAGAATACCAGTAATAGCTGTTGGAAGAAGTTACTCCACAAATTCTTTCCTTGGGCACTAAACCGTTTGTTATGTTTACGGATGCGTTATTTAAAGTTGATGCGTGTTTTTAAAAAGTGGTTTAATCGGGTTTTCCTTTGTTCAGGAATGAAACTCGAATTTTCATTGTCAACTGGAATTAATTAACAATTATCTGTACTATTTTGGACACAAAGATAAAGTTTGTTTGTTTTGGTTTAAAATGCGAGCGAACAAGTGCTTTTTTAATCCGTTTGCCCATTTGGTTTTCGATGTGCCTCGACAGTGACAAAAAAATTTTGCCCTTACATTATAAACACATAATCGAAATGAGTTCCCGTAAAATAAGGGAAAATTTCACCAGCTTGTGTTTTGAGAAGTTTGTTTTAAGCACCTAAAAGTAATTTAGTGTTGAAGCGGATCTTGTCTGAAGTTCGTCCTTTCTTGCTTGCATAGCCATATTTTGCCGATTCTTATTTGGAAGCCAAGCTGGCGTGTTTCAATGAAATAAATCAAAATGTGAATGATCTCGTTTTCAAAGATAAAGTGGAATAAAGTACATCAGTACCTTAAACTGACAAAGTTTTTTTTATGGTTTTTAATTTTAGCGTGATTTCTATTCGCTAGGTATTGACTTTTAACTCTGAATTGGCTTTTTTCCTTTCCACTCACTCAACAAGGGTGTGCTTGTTTTCTTTGAAAACTGCGTTTCAACAAAAATTTATTGCCAAACTGGTGAATTCCAAAGTAAATTTCACTCGAAAAACCAATATCACACTCATTGCTTTGTGATTCATGCGATATTGGTTTTTAGCGTAAAATTTACCATGGAATTCACTAGTTAGGCAACGAATTTTTCTACAGAAGAAAGCAAAAAAAATGATTTAATTATTAAAGCAGCAACCGGAAACAATTAGAAACTTTTTAGCGGCGCTCCGCGCGCGCCGAAGGCGCGCGCGCGCGGAGCACCATACTTAAGAAAATACGGTAACCCATCGATGTGAGAAAATTTGGTTTTATAGCCATGACGTAATGAACGTCCGTACGTACGTACAACGTACATACGTACGTACGTCCGTCCGCCCCTTCATGTATGCCAATGTGACCAGTACACGTAACCATATCACGGGCTCAAGTTTACAGCTCATCCAGGAGGCAATACTCCATTTGACACTAACTAGATTACAGCAGACAGAGCGCAAAAACCGCTGATTGGCTAGAGAATAATGACGCAAAATGGCTTTTTTCGCGTAACTGCGCCTGCGCAAACTCTAAAGATTCGAAGTGATCGAGACAGTGATCGAAGTGGAGAATAACACTCTAGCATTCGTCAAATTTTGTGGAAAGTTAGCCGACTCATACCCTGGGTGCCAGAGGAATTTTTTTCAAGGTCGGAGAGAACACTCAGCGATTCCAAATCAACGGTCGAGGACACACGATTGATTACTTCGCAAGTCTGCATGTCAAGTAGCAATGCGTCCTCTTGTATCATTTTGTTGGTTTTGGCTACTGTGAATTTTCTTGACATTGGGTGTTAGTCTGCCCCCAGATTGTTTCAAAATCTTACAGAAACCAGCGAACTGGCAACGAAACTCTTCTTTGTTCTCGGGAACTACAGGAGCAACTTGGTCTTGATGGACGAAAGGTTTTTGCTTTTGAAAATAAGTTTGGCTGGCCGTTGTACGTTATTGAGAACTGTAACGCGGTCATACGTATAAAATCGTCCACTGGGTTTCTTGCTGCAGATGAACTGTGAGTGAACTTCAGCCACAAAGTTGAATTTTCTTAACACCTGGGATTTACAATTTCCACGTCACGTAACCTTGACTGTTAAATGCCATCGATCTGTGCGAGGTTTTTGTTGCTGTTCCTTGCAAATATTTTTGCAGAAACCATGATCAGTTGTGGAACAGCCCAGAAAAGTACATTACTGTAACAGGGTAACCTTATTGGTCAACTTTTTCACATTTATAATTGTAAGTTTGCAAAACGGCTACAAAAACATTTGTGCAGTAAATCTTTGGAAGCATGCAAACACTTCAGGTACATTATATAATAATAATAATAGTAATAAGCCTTACAGCTTTAGTTAGATGCGTACCCCTGACTGAAAATTCTTTAACACTAAAAATTAGTATGAACACCAAATAATAATTATTAACAATTATTATTCGCCGAAGGCAAGGTGAATATCGGTTAATAAAAACCGAGATGAAGTTGAGGTTTTTATTCACCAACATTCATAGAGTCTAACGGAATATCGGAAACAATAATTTAAATTTGCCTGACAATAGAAGCAACTCAATTTCTTAGTAAATGATGCCATCATGCAAATCGCCTATTACATAGTTGATTATTTGAATAATACACATTTTCTTTAAAACAACTAATTTATTCGTCTGTCACCTCAACAAAACAGCTTGTGGCTATTTTGAAAAACCGCTTAGGTGATTATCACGTAAGAATAATCATCTCAATGACAACCAATCAGCGCAGAGAACTTTCAGTAATTATACTAATAAGCATATAATTCCTATAGCACAAGACAATAATGAACAATAATATTATTATAATTCCATGAGTGCATGTTGATATGAGATCAACCACTCAATTATATCCATTAATTATTGTTTTATTAAATTTTCATTTGATTCTTAACACTTGGACAAATTTAAAGCCAATCAGTTTCCAGCGTGGTAACACTTGACGCAATCAGTTTCGATATTATGTCATACTGTATAAGAGCTGTTAACTGAGAGTGAGTGAACCAATCAGAAAGCTAAAAACACAGTATCGGTGGTTCAAAATTTCATAATGTAAGGTATTATCTTTCCCCTTGTACTAACACTGTCATTATTCACTTTCTGTGTAATGGTTTTATCATTGTTTTTGTTTGTTGGAAATGGTAGCCATACCTGATTTACGAAGAAACTGAGGTTGTGCAGTAGTACAGCAACCTACTTTTACTCTCTGCAGATTAGCTTTCTTGGTTCACGGAAAACCCTTTTCAATATTGTAAATACATTGTGGCATGGAAGATATTTTCAAACAGGTCTGGAGAATGTTCACCACCAAAATTTCCCATTTTGTCTGGATCATATAAGTTCTTTCCTCCTTTTGTTTAGTGGTTGACTAGTGACTTGTGAAATTGTATGGTGCACAAGAGAGCTAAATGCAGTGTCTCCTTTAGTTGTAAAACATATATTAAAGGAACACAAATAATATTCATTGTTGTTGAGTAATGTTAGGATTTAGTACTGCCAGTGGTATTACAAGTGTCTCTTTTGAGTGGATTCCCCAATTTTCTGCTAACTTGACCCAAACAGATATATATAGGTGGAGAACAAATTCGGGAAAATGAAAGGAAAATATACTAAACATGCATCAGTTGATTATTACAATACACTATTTGTTTTGTTCAATATTATTTGCACTAGAAAGAAAATTAACGACCATAAGAATTAAGTCTGTGATAAGGAAAAGTCTGTTCTGACTAAAACCTATATTGGAAATTTAGGCATTTGGGGTGCTTTTTCACAGGGTTACATGTGCATGGTATTAATTTTTATGTCAGTCCAATATTTTTCTTGAAAACTGTGTTGTCTCTATAACTTTGTCCTTTTTTGTGAAGCATGACATTTTCTTCTCTCAATTCAACATTTGATTTGTGTTGCTGATCTTGTTTT
>NC_090871.1:28629216-28671716 GCF_036669935.1 Montipora foliosa | reverse complement strand
CTTTTCGACCAATAATCAAAGCTCAAGAGGAAACCAAAGAAACAATAGACAAAAAACAAGACAAAATGATCAATCAAATCCAAAAAAATCAAAAAGCCTTTACGTCAGAGCTTGAAAATATTGCCATGTTGCAATATTCACCTGGTAGCAAACAGGGTGAAAAAACTACCTCTTGATAACAAACCAACCACGATGCAAGGATACAAGTCTGATTTAGACAAAGGGTTTAGCCTAGATGAACTACAACGATTGACAGACTATCAATGATCTCCACCAAGCTATGTTTTGAAAGGTTCAGTAGATGGTAATCGCAATATTAACGATTATGATGCTGGTATTGGTCAGCTATTAAACCAACTAGGCAAAGACAAATCAAAAAATATGGATCAAATCAATTAATTAACCAATGAAATGAAATTGATACAAAAATATAGGAACCGTATTCAAATTTTAGAGGAGGGAAAGAAGACAATTGGCCAAGGATTTAAATACACCCAACGGAAGAGAAATGCTTATAAGATTGAAGGGAATGGACAATATGGTAATTTGATGATCGATATTTCTAAATTATTAGGTCAATTACAGTTTGTTACTAGGGGCATGGATAGCCATGAAGTCTTTAACCAAAGAATTACAGTCCTCTTTCAAAAATGGTTTTCGATGAACTCAATAGGCTTAGTCAAATACCAATACACCAATCAAGAAAAAAATTAAAAAAACTCGGCTCAGGTGTCGTTTATTACAACCATGTCTATGATCTGATGGATAGGCCGGAGCTCCTTGATGGTTCTATCCTGGCAGGCAATTTAGTCAAATAGCCCATACATTGAATAAGCTCGGGGCAATCAATAGCGATCAATTGTCTGAGCTACTCCAAGAATATGTAATTTAATAGTATATAATGAACCAACGAGCTTTATATAACAATCTACCGGTCAAACATCTAATCACAATCCAAGATGGTGGCATCGAAAGCCTGATTTATCTAGCGTTTCGCTACAAAATAACGCCTGCACTGCAGGCTACCGTTAAACCGTTATAGTTTTTTTTCCAAGCATTGGAGGACAAATTGTTGCCCCAGACCAGGATTGAAATTCTTTTTAATCTGGCTTCTGATAACCAGGTTATTTGGCAAGCTGCAGATAACTGTCATGTGATAATCACCAGGATTCATTGGTTGTACCCCAAACCACATTTAAGGTGGCTGGTACCAGTTTCCTCGCGCGGGGAGTAAGTCACCTTCGTTGCGTCATGCGTGAGTAACACGCACGATACAGGCGCGCGATTTAAGAGGCTGTCTCTGTAAAAGCGGTCCGGTCGATCCGGTTTGAAAAATATATTTCGCTCATTTCTTGTGTGTTGCAAGACCTTCATGTGCTTATACTAAAACCACAATCCACTTGATGGGATCTTTTAAATGATTGGAGTTTTGAGGTATTTTTGGTTCACCCTCTCGAACGCTCTTGGCGCCCTATATCGAGGCTTCAATTTCACCCAACTTTGAAGATCAATTTATCACGAACTAACAAAGCCTGTACAAAACAAAAACAATGGCCAGTTACTTCATGAATTTTGAATAGACAATGGTGACTTTCATTAACATTGACATTGAATGAAGGTACCAGCGAGACTTTAAAGGCACCCCTATCATAGAGCCTGATCAGACACGCGAACACCGATCAACTTCAAACTCCATTTATGAAAAAGTGAGACGGTCTTTTCCAGTCAAACCAACACAGCTGGAAAGTAAGTACCATACATAATGCCATTACGGAGAGAAACCTTGCGACCCGTGCTTGATGGAATATTTATAGCTCTCTCAACTTGCCTAATTTCGGCGATCTCCAAGATTTGGCTGCACATTGAAGGACTCGTTAACAGGAAGCGTTGCACCAACCTCGCACGCAGATAGACCTAAAATAACCGTAAATAAACGAAAAAGACATTTAAATGCATTACAGGTCAATTGAAGGGGGAATAAACCCTTTATCCTTTGTTCCCATTAATAAAACCCCTTGTTTCCAAAAATGTTTTGAGCTCATGTTCCCTTGATCCCGAAATTTTTTCCGCTGTTCCCTTGATCCCCAAAAATGTTTATCATTGTTCCCCATATTTGTTTGCTTGTTTTATCTTTCTAATCATAGTAGAAAAAATCGCTTTCGAACCGCCTCTTCTGTCTCCTTGGAATCCGCTCATGCTGTACTTCATCGACTGCCATTTCTGTCATCTCAACTGACTCAGCTGCCTCTGCGACAGTGACGACTTCGTTGGTATGGTGAAGCATATCAAGGAGAAGGATAAGATCATCTTCCTCAAGTTCTAAGGTATCTTCACGGTAGTTAGAGCAGGTTAGGGCACAACCAATGTTGCTCACATCGACATATCTCTCTGCATCTTCCGTGAACAGCACTGGATTGAAAGGATCTTGAATAAACACTTTGGCTTTCACCCTCATCATGCCAACACTCACATTCTCTTGCAGACAGGCCATTATGAACAATTGACGAGTATCACTGGAATCAGCTTTAACACAGACAATCTGCCTTAGTTTGTGAAAGGCCCCTGTTGTTTCCCTATGTGGCACTGGGACATACATACATACATACATACATACATACATACATACATACATACATACATACATACATTCATACATACATACATACATACATACATACATACATACATACATACATACATACATACATACATACATACATACATACATACATACATACATACATACATACATACATAAATACATAAACTTTATTTAAGTGTCAAGGTATTTAGCTAAAAGCTAATTGTGGACACTATAAATAAATAAAATGAATATAATATAAGATTAAATAAAGTATTACGTAAAAATATTAAATATGTATTCTTAAAATAGCATTAATATATAAGAATAACATCAATATATAAAATTGTTACAGACAAACAGTAGGACAAGCAGGGAAACAAAGACAAACAAATAGACAAAACAGACAATCAGATAGACCGTTCCAACAAACAGACTATATAGGACAAACATATTACAGCAGTATAATATAGATACAAATTTCAGAAAGTTAAAAGTCTAGAAAATTTAAATTACACGAATTAAATAGAGGATAGGGGAGCACACTCCCAATACACCAGGCAGCCACACATCAAAAGCTACTATGCCTACCCACCACTCTAAGATGAGCATGCACAGCAGCCACACGTGCCGTCCTGCAAGCCAAGCACATTGAGAGTACGCACCCCTTTCCTGAATGCCTGAAGACTGGTCTTACTGCGTATTTCCTGGATTATCTTGCCCCATATGTGTGGGCCTAAATATCTGATACTGTGCTTGCCATACTTAACAGTATTATATCTTGGAATAGGAAAATCACTTCGTAAGTTATAATGCTTATCTTGATGAAAAAACATATTACATACATGCACTGGAGCTAGTGAATTTTTAACCTTATACATTTAAATTAGTATATCTTGTAACCGTCTGTTCTCAAGACTACAGAGTCTTCCCTTTTCTATGAGTTCCTCATACGTAGCATTCCTATCATTATATACAGCACGTAATGCCCGTTCTTGTACTCTTTCTAATTTTATTGCATCAGATGCTTTGCAAAAATGCCACACTATGTGACAATATGTTAAGTTAGGTAAAATTGCTGATTTGTACAATTGTAACTTGGTTTCTCTGGGAATCATATTTCTAAGACGTACTAGAACACCAACTTTCGTACTTGCCATTTTGCATATATCACTTATATGAGTACTAAAACTAAGTTCATCATCTAATGTTACTCCCAGTAACTTCAAGTCTGGTGATGATTTAATAGCCTGTTCATCAATCTTGACATTGACAGATGGACTGTCCTCATTTTTGTTCTTCCTGCCTAATAACATTAAATTGTACTTGTCGTAATTTTCCTTCAGAAAGTTATCTTTGTACCATTTGATATAGTGTGTCCCCCACTAATTAAAAGTTGTTCTACGCAGTCAACTGAATACCCCTTTACATACAGCTGATAATCGTCAGCGTACATTGACAAGCTTGCATTATCTACTATATAGGTAATATCATTTTGAAAAATGTTCCACAGTAAGGGTCCAAATGATGACCCTTGAGGGCATCCTGTAACAGCATCCTTCCAACTGCTGGTGACTCCATTTCTTTGACTCTGTTTTGTCGCTCGGAAAAATATGATCTCATCAAGCTGAGTGATTCCTCTGAAAAGCCATACGTTTTAAGTTTATTTATCATGAGTGATGGATGTAGGGAATCAAATGCTTTACTCATGTCTGTTGAGAGTATTCCAATAAATTGCTCAGAATCCACAGCCAGCTTCCAATCTTCAGTGAGTCTGAGCAAAGTAGTTTCAAAACTATGTTTTTTCCTGTACGCAGATATGCAGGGATCGAGCTTGGAATCAAAATGATTATTCACTTGTATGCTAATCATAGACTCAAATACCTTATCGACTGTGCTTAGCAATGCTATTGGACGATAGTTTCTTTCATCCAACCGGTCATCCTTTTTGTGGACCGAGTTCCACTCTCCTTTCTTCCATGCTTCAGGCTATTCACCTTTCCTTATACACTCATTAAAAAGCTTTGTTAAGGAATCTGGTATGCCACTTGATGCTAGCCTTAACATTCTAGGAGATATGGAGTCATAACCACAGGCCTTTCTGACATTTAGTTTCTCAAGGGCTAACTGAACTGAATTTCTACTGAGTGGTTAAAAGCAGAAGTTCTTGAGGTTGCTCTTATTTGCATTGCAAATGTTGGTGAGACTTGAATGACTTGACAAATCGTCCTCTGTTAAGCTATTGACACCTGCTCCACCAATATCATCGGCTATCGTAGAAAAGTAGTTTGCCAGACAGTTGCTACTTTTTCTTGGTCCTTCTCAATTTCTCCCGTTTGCTTTAATGTGGATCTCTCTTGCAGGCTGCTTCTTATCACTAAGAAATGGCCTGAAGGTTTTATAGAACTCGCTTGGCTTAGCTTTAAGGTCATCTGCCTTTTGTTTCCAATATTCTTTGATAGCTTTTCATCTGTAGCTAGTAGCGTCATTTCTCCATATTCTCTTGAGCTCCCACTTTTCCTCTGTTCTGCTTTGAGCATATTGCTTGGCAAATTGCCTTTTCATTTTGATTGCCCTTTTCCAGTCAGGTGTCATGTATGGTAGATCAACTTTACGAAATCTCATTCTCTTAGTAGGCATGTGCTTCTCTACTATGGTGTTGAGGAGGGACTCCCAAAAAAGATACTTCTCATCAAGAGTATCAAAGGTATCCATTACGCTCCAGGGAGCACAAGTTAAATCTTCATTGAGTTTTTCAGCATCCAGTGTTCTAGTACTCCTAAATGTGACTACTTTCCTTTCATGCTGAGACACCCTCTCCTTCATAATCCCACAAACTAGATGGGGGTCACTCATTTCTGGATTTAGTACTCCACTTGTTTTAAAAAGCTCTGGCCTGTTTGTAAGGATCACATCCAGAAGAGTTTCAGATGTAGGTGTCATTCTGGTTGGATCCTTGATTAGACACTCCAGACCATAAACCCCCTCTAGACTGAGCAAAATTTTCCCTTCTGTGCGTTCCGGTCTTAATCTGTCAAGGTTCAGTTCTCCCGTAAGTATGAGTGTATTACATTCCATCGTAGCCCACATACATATTGCATTAAATCCCTCTTCCAGTTTACGGTAGTAGTCAGTGCTAGTTGCTTTTGGCGTTCGATAACTACCAACAAACAATACATCATTGGCATATCCAGCTACATCCTCATTTGCATATTCTCCTTCGCCGCCATGTTGACTTAGGTTTTCTACTCCAACCAAACTTTGCTCAAACCTAAAAGGAAGAGAGCATAGGGAGCAGGTCCATTCAATATCTGGGTTGTCCAGATAGTACTTGAAGCCGCCTTTACTCTGGTTTATACACTTGGCATGTGACCAGACATTACATTCAGTACATAGCAAAGCATCTTGATTCGAGCGAACTCCTTTCCCACACTCCTTGCAAGGGTATTTTGGGGTTCTCTTTTCCGTTGGACCTGGGTTTTTGTGAATATCCCCTCCGAGAATCATTCGGCTGAGCTGTTGGGTTCTTGTGTCGTTAGCAGTGTACAGAAATCTTGAAGCCAAGTAGGATTTCCTTCTGCCCGAACTCGCTCTCGGAGTTGCCCAGCTTCTGGCCCCATAAATATCCCAGGAATTCAGGATTACTGAAAAACAGGCAGGATTACTGAAAAACCGGTTACAAATCGTTGCCCGCCTTCCCAATGTACTGAGCACTTTTGTGTGTCGAAAAGGAATGAAATAAATAACAGTAGAGCAAGATCCTTAACTCAGCATTGTGAAATCTAGGGGCTGTACAGTCAGAGAGTCAGAGAGTCAGCTGCATACAAATTTATGGGCTCCTGGATTGTCCTTTATTGTCATGTTTCGCACTGTTTTCTGGGGGACACTCTGACCATACATTGCTCTCCAGTTCCTCATTTCACTCACCTGCTTTTCAGATAGTTTGTGCGCCTTTGGAGGGCATAACGTGGGTAAATCATTGTAATATGTGGTGGTGAAAACCTGTGGGTAATGGGACTTGGGAGCTGTGAAGTAAGCAAATGGTGTAAAACAACCGCTGTTTAATTGTCCTGCTGCATCTGTAATCGAATTCAAGTTGTAGGGGCATGTCAGTGGCACCACTTCTCATTTCTGAGAATGTGTTTTCGACAACAAGCGTTAGAAGACTTTTGATATTAAATTTGGTGGTAAGGCTTGGATTAAAACTGTCCAGCAGGTCCTTGATGTGACGCAGAGACTTCAGGATCCTTCTTTCATCTTCCATGACAACTGATGAAACAGCAAACAGCAAATCTGACCAGACCAAAAAAATGCATAACCCAAGGCAAAGAAAATCACCCTGAAGAGGAACAAGACTTTGAACCTCCAAGAAAAATGGAAACGAGGTCACAGGTATGTTGTTTAAGCGCTAAATATTTATTTTTACGCCGTTAACACTGTGCCAAATGTTGGCTCAAATGTTGCAAGTTAGCTAGATCGACCATTTCCATTTCCTTCCTGTTACTTTGCCTTTTGGTTTGAAAAATTAAATATCAGAAAGTAAATAGCTTAGCAAATATATTTTCGTTACAGCAACCTGCACATGGGGTTGATATTTGTGGTACAAGACTGACTGAACCTGACGTTCTGTGAAATGACATACATGTAAAATCTTGTTCAAACTGTAAAGAAGGTGAGTGTCTCTTGGTGTCTTCCGACGTTTCTTGAAGCAATAGTAGGGAAACAAAAGCAAAATCATGGTGAAGTCGGTCAGTGGATAAGTAGAGTCATTTGCTAGTCAGTTACAGTGTAGACTCCATAACCCTGAATATGGAATTCTGATTCCTTTTCTTAACTACTAATTTATATTCTTCAATTGATTGTTTTGTTGCCCCATTCAAGGTAATGTGATATTCAAATACTTAGGTCCTTTGCTTTGTTGTAACTAAAACGTCCATAACAGCATGGGTATCTCCATTTTGCAAATAAGAAACTAACACGATGTGGCAATAAAACAATGGAACAATAAAGGTCCATTCTTCTTCATAATGACATTAACATGTCTAAGCATGAGACACAAAATAATATGATTTATCATTTGCGTTTATGCAAACATTGGCTGAGAAACAAATTAGTCACTACATGAAGGTCATTGATTGCTTCAACAGGTCCATTATCCCTCGTAAACATTACTGGAGAAAAACAAAGTGGTCTTTGTAGTATCTTTAGCATTAAATGCAGCTACTGTGGTCACATAGAGAAAGTTGCGAGGGAAAGCTGTGAAATGAACTTGAATTTTAAAAAAAAGTTTCTGAGCAATCCTCTGCTCCATCAACTGATGGCCTTGTTGGAATCGCAGTTTCTTACGATATGGGTTGGCAAAAATGGGGGAAGGGGACACAATTCTTCAACTGGTCATGGGGCTGCCATGGGTCTTACCACTGGAGAGGTTGTTAGTTACTCCACCAGATGCAAGACATGTAGAGTATGTAGCCATAACAAATTAACTGGGAAAGACAAAAGGCATGACTGTCGAAAAAATCATAGTGGATCATCAAAATCAATGGAAAGAGATGTGGCCTGTAAACAGTGGAGTAAAGCTCCTAGATCTGGAGTCAAATTTTTCATTTATGTTGGGGATGATGAATCCACAACATTAGCAGACATAAAAACAAAATTCCCTACGGTGTTGAGAAATGGTCTTGCATTGTTCATGCCAAGAGATCGCTAAATTCTAGACTGTATAACCTTAGACACCGTTTCAAAGGATCAAATTGTTCAGTTCTGAGTCCCAAAGTGATAAATTATTTGACAAAGTGTTTCAGTTACTGTATCAACCAAAATGTTGGATATTATAATTCTCTAAAGAAAAGGGTCAAAAACATTGTTTCACATGCATTTGGGGACCACACTTGTTGTGATAATTCATCGTGTGGCTACAAACAAAATCCTGCAGCCTATAAACACAGATATTTGCCATATGGTAAAGATCTTTTTGGAGACTCACTCAAAAAGGCTTTAATTGATATTTTGGAGGAATATTCAACTGACATTGTGGTGAACAAACTCGCCCCATGTGCAAATTCAGAGCGAAATGAAAGTCTCAACAGCACTGTAGGTTCTAAGAACCCTAAAACACTTTTTTTATGGGGGCAGCGAGGGTATTAACTTCCGCATAGCATGTGGGGTGGCACAGACCAACATTGGTTATGACTACATTGGAAAAACATTGGAAGCCCTTAATATTGAGCCTGGTATTACCATAATAAACATGCTAATGCAATGGACAGGAAGGTTATTTGTGACAAACAACGAAAAGGAGCAAAGGAATTCAAGCGAAGGCGGAACCAGTTATCTCAGCAACAAAATCAATAAGCATTGAGAACAGATGCAAATGAAGGAATCACATATGAGTCATCAGTGGGTTTAAATTTGGATACATCCAACAAAAGAACAGAGCCACAAATTGTATTTGATGTGCCTACTGAATTATCACAAACAGAACTGAGAAGATATGAGGAAATACTACCTCCCTACACAACAAGACCAAAAGTCATTCACTTGTCATATGATTCCACTAACAAATATCAATTCATTTTCTTTGACACAGAAACCACGTGCACAGGAAAGCTGGCTGAGATATGTCAGCTTTCTGCTGTGAGTGAAAATGGCAGACATATGGATTTTCAACTTTTATTCTCCCCCAAAGTAGCATATATAATTGAATAAATGTTTTGAAAGAAAATTTGGCCTGAGCGGGATTTGAACCCACGTCCCAACGTTACTAGTCGGGTGTGATAACCACTACACCACCAGGACAACCATGCTGGCAACACAGCCATCGAAGGGGTGATTTACGCGGTCAGGACGTGGGCCTCCCGGGAAATTTTCCTTCAAGGTGATATATATATATATATATATATATCTGAGCGAATTTGCTAAAAGGTAGCTACTGGAGTTTTCGCTTGAGCACGGGCGCAGCCCGTGTTCAAGCCATTGTGGCCTCTCAAAATTGAGGGGGCTTGCCGTCAAGGCCTGCTTTGCCAAACAGCCCAGGGACAGTTCTAACTGTGAGTTGTGTGTCAAAAGCACAGGGCTGGGGGGGTTGCTGCTTTGTGACTTTAACTGCAGTTAGAGTTTGTGGCCTTGTTAAGTCAGACTTAACACTGTAGCTTGTCTTGATTGGCAATTTTTCCTGGACTAGTCTAGGCTTCAATGATAGTTTGCTTTTGATCACCAATTAGAGTGAACCCACACTGTGGTGTGGGTAGGTGATTGTTAGTTGTCTGACCAAAGCACAGGGTTGGGGAGGGTAGCTTTTCTTTAAGTCTGTGACAGTAGCAGAATTGGCTTGTTTTCACAATTTCTGCAGGCACCTTTTGACAAATCCAGTTAGAAATTTATAGTTATCTGTGCGTTTCTCTCCAGAATGGCATTCTGTGAGCCAGGCTGAGTAAATCGAGTGTGATCAGCCGATTTTTGACTGAATTTTAGGCGTTTTGCCCTTGATATCTGAGCGAATTTGCTAAAAGGTAGCTACTGGAGTTTTCGCTTGAGCACGGGCGCAGCCCGTGTTCAAGCCATTGTGGCCTCTCAAAATTGAGGGGGCTTGCCGTCAAGGCCTGCTTTGCCAAACAGCCCAGGGACAGTTCTAACTGTGAGTTGTGTGTCAAAAGCACAGGGCTGGGGGGGTTGCTGCTTTGTGACTTTAACTGCAGTTAGAGTTTGTGGCCTTGTTAAGTCAGACTTAACACTGTAGCTTGTCTTGATTGGCAATTTTTCCTGGACTAGTCTAGGCTTCAATGATAGTTTGCTTTTGATCACCAATTAGAGTGAACCCACACTGTGGTGTGGGTAGGTGATTGTTAGTTGTCTGACCAAAGCACAGGGTTGGGGAGGGTAGCTTTTCTTTAAGTCTGTGACAGTAGCAGAATTGGCTTGTTTTCACAATTTCTGCAGGCACCTTTTGACAAATCCAGTTAGAAATTTATAGTTATCTGTGCGTTTCTCTCCAGAATGGCATTCTGTGAGCCAGGCTGAGTAAATCGAGTGTGATCAGCCGATTTTTGACTGAATTTTAGGCGTTTTGCCCTTGATATCTGAGCGAATTTGCTAAAAGGTAGCTACTGGAG
This sequence comes from Montipora foliosa, assembly GCF_036669935.1. NCBI lineage: Eukaryota > Metazoa > Cnidaria > Anthozoa > Scleractinia > Acroporidae > Montipora > Montipora foliosa. The sequence goes on along the minus strand of NC_090871.1, from coordinate 28,661,024 downwards.
TTTTCGCTTGAGCACGGGCGCAGCCCGTGTTCAAGCCATTGTGGCCTCTCAAAATTGAGGGGGCTTGCCGTCAAGGCCTGCTTTGCCAAACAGCCCAGGGACAGTTCTAACTGTGAGTTGTGTGTCAAAAGCACAGGGCTGGGGGGGTTGCTGCTTTGTGACTTTAACTGCAGTTAGAGTTTGTGGCCTTGTTAAGTCAGACTTAACACTGTAGCTTGTCTTGATTGGCAATTTTTCCTGGACTAGTCTAGGCTTCAATGATAGTTTGCTTTTGATCACCAATTAGAGTGAACCCACACTGTGGTGTGGGTAGGTGATTGTTAGTTGTCTGACCAAAGCACAGGGTTGGGGAGGGTAGCTTTTCTTTAAGTCTGTGACAGTAGCAGAATTGGCTTGTTTTCACAATTTCTGCAGGCACCTTTTGACAAATCCAGTTAGAAATTTATAGTTATCTGTGCGTTTCTCTCCAGAATGGCATTCTGTGAGCCAGGCTGAGTAAATCGAGTGTGATCAGCCGATTTTTGACTGAATTTTAGGCGTTTTGCCCTTGATATCTGAGCGAATTTGCTAAAAGGTAGCTACTGGAGTTTTCGCTTGAGCACGGGCGCAGCCCGTGTTCAAGCCATTGTGGCCTCTCAAAATTGAGGGGGCTTGCCGTCAAGGCCTGCTTTGCCAAACAGCCCAGGGACAGTTCTAACTGTGAGTTGTGTGTCAAAAGCACAGGGCTGGGGGGTTGCTGCTTTGTGACTTTAACTGCAGTTAGAGTTTGTGGCCTTGTTAAGTCAGACTTAACACTGTAGCTTGTCTTGATTGGCAATTTTTCCTGGACTAGTCTAGGCTTCAATGATAGTTTGCTTTTGATCACCAATTAGAGTGAACCCACACTGTGGTGTGGGTAGGTGATTGTTAGTTGTCTGACCAAAGCACAGGGTTGGGGAGGGTAGCTTTTCTTTAAGTCTGTGACAGTAGCAGAATTGGCTTGTTTTCACAATTTCTGCAGGCACCTTTTGACAAATCCAGTTAGAAATTTATAGTTATCTGTGCGTTTCTCTCCAGAATGGCATTCTGTGAGCCAGGCTGAGTAAATCGAGTGTGATCAGCCGATTTTTGACTGAATTTTAGGCGTTTTGCCCTTGATATCTGAGCGAATTTGCTAAAAGGTAGCTACTGGAGTTTTCGCTTGAGCACGGGCGCAGCCCGTGTTCAAGCCATTGTGGCCTCTCAAAATTGAGGGGGCTTGCCGTCAAGGCCTGCTTTGCCAAACAGCCCAGGGACAGTTCTAACTGTGAGTTGTGTGTCAAAAGCACAGGGCTGGGGGGGTTGCTGCTTTGTGACTTTAACTGCAGTTAGAGTTTGTGGCCTTGTTAAGTCAGACTTAACACTGTAGCTTGTCTTGATTGGCAATTTTTCCTGGACTAGTCTAGGCTTCAATGATAGTTTGCTTTTGATCACCAATTAGAGTGAACCCACACTGTGGTGTGGGTAGGTGATTGTTAGTTGTCTGACCAAAGCACAGGGTTGGGGAGGGTAGCTTTTCTTTAAGTCTGTGACAGTAGCAGAATTGGCTTGTTTTCACAATTTCTGCAGGCACCTTTTGACAAATCCAGTTAGAAATTTATAGTTATCTGTGCGTTTCTCTCCAGAATGGCATTCTGTGAGCCAGGCTGAGTAAATCGAGTGTGATCAGCCGATTTTTGACTGAATTTTAGGCGTTTTGCCCTTGATATCTGAGCGAATTTGCTAAAAGGTAGCTACTGGAGTTTTCGCTTGAGCACGGGCGCAGCCCGTGTTCAAGCCATTGTGGCCTCTCAAAATTGAGGGGGCTTGCCGTCAAGGCCTGCTTTGCCAAACAGCCCAGGGACAGTTCTAACTGTGAGTTGTGTGTCAAAAGCACAGGGCTGGGGGGGTTGCTGCTTTGTGACTTTAACTGCAGTTAGAGTTTGTGGCCTTGTTAAGTCAGACTTAACACTGTAGCTTGTCTTGATTGGCAATTTTTCCTGGACTAGTCTAGGCTTCAATGATAGTTTGCTTTTGATCACCAATTAGAGTGAACCCACACTGTGGTGTGGGTAGGTGATTGTTAGTTGTCTGACCAAAGCACAGGGTTGGGGAGGGTAGCTTTTCTTTAAGTCTGTGACAGTAGCAGAATTGGCTTGTTTTCACAATTTCTGCAGGCACCTTTTGACAAATCCAGTTAGAAATTTATAGTTATCTGTGCGTTTCTCTCCAGAATGGCATTCTGTGAGCCAGGCTGAGTAAATCGAGTGTGATCAGCCGATTTTTGACTGAATTTTAGGCGTTTTGCCCTTGATATCTGAGCGAATTTGCTAAAAGGTAGCTACTGGAGTTTTCGCTTGAGCACGGGCGCAGCCCGTGTTCAAGCCATTGTGGCCTCTCAAAATTGAGGGGGCTTGCCGTCAAGGCCTGCTTTGCCAAACAGCCCAGGGACAGTTCTAACTGTGAGTGGTGTGTCAAAAGCACGGGGCTGGGGGGGTTGCTGCTTTGTGACTTTAACTGCAGTTAGAGTTTGTGGCCTTGTTAAGTCAGACTTAACACTGTAGCTTGTCTTGATTGGCAATTTTTCCTGGACTAGTCTAGGCTTCAATGATAGTTTGCTTTTGATCACCAATTAGAGTGAACCCACACTGTGGTGTGGGTAGGTGATTGTTGGTTGTCTGACCAAAGCACAGGGGTGGGGAGGGTGGCTTTTCTTTAAGTTTGTGACGGCAGCAGAATTGGCTTGTGTTCAATTTTAAGTAAATCAATTGTCCCTTGACTTGACTGCAGTTAAAGTTTGACTATATTTAAAGTGCTACTGTGACGAAATTTGAATCTTCCCTATCGAAGCCATTTTGGCACATAAACACGTAGTCTGTACGAGAAGAAGAATGCTGTTTACCATTTTCAAATATCTCTTTTTGTTCTGGAGATATTCAAGTTTTTTTAATATGCAAATTAGCCAAGTGATGACGTCATAAACCCTACCAAATTTTGATCAAGTATGATGGAGAAAGATATCTCAGCCAATTTGTATCAGAAATACTTGGTTCTTTGCACTAAGATTCTAGTAAATGTGTTCCACAATATGAGCATACCATTTTTGTTACCATGGCAACATACTGGGTTCCAGACCTCCCTGATATTAAAAGCTTTGCAGACCACCTTTGGCGTTCTGTTTTGATATTTGCAAATGGTGCCTCATCTGCATGATCCTGCCAGCATATAAAGATGTTAGGTCGAGTTTGTGGCCTTGGTTAATGTATTTCTAGCCTGAGATCACCAAAATATTGAAATCAGGTTGGAGGGGACTGGAAAAGAGTGAGTTGCCATGGGAACCAATTTCTTTACAGTCGTAGGTGTGTTGCCTTCAGAACTATCAGCTCACCAAGTTTCAATGGTCTCTGTTGCAAATTGACCGAGATAGCTTTATTTATATTCTTGATGTTCTACTGGGTTGGGTGAATGACGTCATTAGCCTTCTCATTTGCATATTTAACACATTTTTCAAACTTAAATATCTCTGGAACCAATGCAGATATTTCCAAACGGTAAACAGCGTTTTTAATGTTTCATGGTACTCTATGTGATAAACCAAAAAACTCAAGGGATAAAAATTTGATCACAGTAGCACTTTAAAGTGTTTGGCCTCGTTAAGTTTGGGTTTACTGTTATTGGGGTTTTAGCGTCCCAAGATTTTTTTTGACAACAGCGCTTGATGTTTGCAATTAAGACTTTTTCTCTTTGTTTAATTTTGCTTTAGTATATTTTTAAGATGCTATTTTTATCGTCGTTGCAGAGTGGATTTCTATATTTTGATGTTGATGGACCAGATTTATGAGGTGGTCTGAGGGAGAGTCTGACTGCTGGAATAACACATCCAGTCTTGATCTTTGTAATCCCACAGTAGCTCAGTGGTCTCTGCTACGTCGTGGAGAGCAACAAAGAAAGGACGTGGCTTGTCACTGTTTTTGTCAATGACAAAAGGCTTGACGTTTGCATTGTTCCGTGAGTGATTTAGCGTGGCACCCCACGTTAACTGACGAGTTGGTTCGCCTTCATATGGATCGATCCTAGGAGGAGACAGAAAGTAACTTTAGCACTCAATCAATGGATAAAATATAGCGTGGACAAGCACTGATAACTTTGACTGCTTTGCACTTAGAAGATTTGAACTTTTAGGTCTAAAAAATGAATGGCCTAGCCAATGAAATGCATACCTCTTATAACGGAGTTGGAATGCCGAAAAACAACGATCCTCAACTTACAGTAAGGACCTCTAGCTGGGTGTGTTTGATAGTTTCACTATTTTTTAGTTAATCGGGTGCACGGGAAAAGAAACTAGTTGAAGTAAAGCCACCACTTTTAAATTTAACGTGCCGCACAGTAGAGTACAGCCCTCAAAATTGGCCAATTACAATTTTTGACATATTTATTTTTTTCCATGAATCTGCTCTCGTAATCATGTCAGGACGATAGATCGTCAAATACAAAGATCTTTTCCTCAAAACTCATGATCTATGGATTTCACGCTGTCGTTTCCCAGAGGCATCACCTGATAAATGTAACGAGATGTAGATGAAAGGTGCAAATTTAGGCTGTTTTAAATTGCAGGTATTTTATTCTATGAGATAACTACGATAGAAGTACAGCGATATTTTCTTACCAATCATAAGGTGCTACTCGACGAAAAAATATATGTTTTATCATTTACTTTAAACACTTACGCAACATGGTGTCCCGCACTTTCGATCACCATTAACGCGCAGGGCCTTCCCTCGGCTTCATATAATTTTTCCCTTCTGTCGGCTTCTTGGAGGGAGATCACTTCTCCCTCATACTCGCATATGATTTCCCCCTTTTTGATGTCTCGCGAGGCGAAGGCGCACATTCCTGCTCCTCGGGGATCACTGGGGACATTATGCAACTACAGACCAAACAAGTAACACTGAAATGTTATACCACTAACTTTATAATTATTATATCAAGGGAGATCAGTTTAACTATTCAGAATTGAAAATAAATTTGTTGACACATACTTCAATCGGTGGTTCTGGCTTGTGATTAAGGGAGCTGTATGTTGCAAGGCGTTCGCGCATTACTTGCCCCCCAAATTCTATAGCTGGCTCTCTTCGCGGCCGTTGGAGCCGTATTCCGGAATAACCGCGGATTTTTGCTGCTTGGACGGCGGGCTTCACGTCCCACAATCTATTTCTTGCCAGCTGCTCTAATTGATTTTTGAATTGCTGAAAATAAAGAAACAGTATGAATCAAATGAGTGTGAGTACAAATCCATTTTGTAACACGAGTCGCACTTTTCATTGGAAGTAAATGACGCAATAAATCTGACTGTTTTTTTATGGGTTAACCATAGACAAACATTCATTATCAACCCACGTCCCTGAGGCAAGTTTTAGATTTCAAGAGCTTTACAAAATATGCTAGGCTGGCCTTACCAGCTGAATAGACAGAAGCGCATTATACAAACACTTTAGTCCGAGCACAGTGAACGCGCCTTACATCCTCAGGGGTACCTAATGAGTGTTTTTGCAAAGTGTGATATATAGGGAGGAACGTGAAGTGCTCAACAATAATGGAGCGGTAATAACAATGTTTTTCTACTCAATATAGCTTCATATGGACTTTAATACAGGTCTGTTTCGTAGACCAACAAGGAGTTGGACCACTCATCAGTTAAATTCCATGTACACTGTAGCATCGCTGGGGTTTATATACATCAGTAGCGTGATCGTTACAAGATTCAAACTTGAAAAACAATAGTTCTGATTGGTTGTTGAGGATGCGATTGAACCTAAGGAGAAAATTTCGCTTGTGCCTGCAAGTCGATACGAGTTCATTACGTTTGTTGAGCGTTGCCATGTCCGGTTTATATAGAATATAGAATTTCTCGGTACTACATAGATTACATCGTTTAGTAAGTTATAGTTGTTCACCAAACATAAAACAGATCATCGATGCACACAACAAAACCATCCTAAGCCAGAACATGCCACCTCCACAACAACACCCACCAAACTCTGCAAATGCAGAGTACCAGACAAATGCCCTTTGAAAGGACAATGCTTAGTCAAGAAAGTAGTGTATCACGCCACCATCACGACCGCCGAAAGTACAGAGACGTTCGTCGGCCTCACCGCCACTGAATTCACTACGAGATGGCGAAACCACCAAATGTCATTCAAAAACGAAAGTAAAAAGAATGACACCGAACTGAGCAAACATTTATGGCAGCTAAAAGAACAAAAGAAAGACTTCGCAATCTCCCGGAAAATTCTAGCCAAGGCCAAATCTTATAGCAACCTTACTAAACGATGTAATCTATGTAGTACCGAGAAATTCTATATTCTATATAAACCGCACATGGCAACGCTCAACAAACGTAATGAACTCGTATCGACTTGCAGGCGCAAGCGAAATTTTCTCCTTAGGTGCAATCGCATCCTCAACAACCAATCATAAATTTACAAATGCTTTTTTACTATTGTTTTTCAAGTTTAAATCTTGTAACGATCACGCCACTGATGTATATAAACCCCAGCGATGCTACAGCGTACATGGAATTTAACTGATGAGTGGTCCAACTCCTTGTTGGTCTACGAAACAGACCTGTCTTAAAGTCCATATTGAGTAGAAAATGAAATGTTAATGAAATGACGTGATAAATTGATCATCAGCTAAAAGTGCTCAATGGGTTTACCAGAGCTTTGAATAGATACGTAGACTTGAACTAGGTCAAAAACATTTATTTGCTACTCCGAGTTTCATGCTTCTCACGAAGCAATCATCAGGCAACTGCCAAAAAGAAGGAATACATGGTGTTTTACAGTGATTTTGAAAAAAAAAAAAATCGGTAGCAATTCACTATAGGCTGGGGTGCATAGCGATGGTTAAACAATACAAATTGTTTCCAGTGAGCTGCTAGAAATAAGCCTTAAATAATTACGCTATTAAGAAGGAATTTCTTTGCATGTCTGCAACTTTTTTACAAGCTCATTTCTGTTGTTAAGGGCCGCCAAATCTATATAATTTGTAGACCAGATTTGGCGACCCTTAACAACAGAGCTTGTAACAAGTTGCAGACATGCAAAGGAATTCCTTCTTAATAGTAAATGATCTTTTGGCTGCAAACATTTGAAAACAGTTCACTAGGTGCCCGCGCGGGCACACGAAGCAGTCAGCGGTGCTCGAAACGAATCATGAGCAACTGCTGATCTCATGAAGTCTGGATTTCTTAATACATGTGTACGCGCGCAGGAATAACGGGCTCGCGAAGGCTTTTGCAAGAAAACAAGCCGGGTGACCCCTTCTTTTTATTGTTTAAAATTCTAAGGAAGGAAATTTCTACTTTGGGCAAATTGTCGTTTTTCCATGTTTCAAGAAATCGGCTCCATAAAATTATTTTAAAATTGTTGTGCATTTTCCTTTTCGGATGCCAAAGGCTATTGCCAAAAAAAAAACGCGGGGTCACCAGATTAATTTTTTAGCTGTTAGTGACATACGCTAAAAATCAGGGCTGGAAAATCCTTGTGTAACGTTGTAATGGTAACTGCTGATGACAAAATAACACCTGCTTTTGGTCAAGTATAAGTTATATAATCCATCCCTAGCAAAATATTACAGTGGCCGTGGTCCGCCTTTATGTTCTATTCTTTCAAAGTTATAAGTCGCCAAAAACCTGGTACCAGACACCTTAATTCTGAAGGTCAGAGTTGGTATTTGAGTGATTATCTAAAACCTCAACGTTGGACATATCTGAAACAGACGGTTTCTCGTAGCAGTTCGACACAGAATCAAGAAGGCCATAATACAATTGATTCAGGAAAAGAAGAATTGAGACATATAAAAATTGAGAGATGGTTTTTTACACATAAGATATCTTGACCACATATATCTTTTATCTAACCCAATTATACATGTATACAAGATATGTCAAACTACATACCACACAGCGTCAAATTATCTCATGGACAAAAAACGAAATTAGCCAGAGCCATTCAAAATCGTTCGGCAATAACATTGCGGTTATCCAACCATGAACTGACCGGGCCTGACCAGTTGATGTTAACAAAAACACAGATAAAAAAGATTCAAAAAGCAATGAAAAATGGTACTGGTGTAGAGCACAGATGGCCAAGGTTGGTGGCAGCATTTGGTCATCGGTTGCTGTTCTTGCGGGTAAATTATTGACAAAAGGTGTTACCCGCTGTCTAATCTATTGGAGGGCCATTACTCACTGGATCTCTTTCAGGCATCGGTGAAAACGTAATCGGCAAGCTTTTTTGCCGGGGTCGAACAGGTGGTTCCATGATTCCATTCGATAAATTGTCCCAATTGCTTCCATACATGGCTCTTCTGACAAAATTGCAGCGTACCCGTCTTAACAACGCAATGCAAACAGGACAAGGAATGCATTTTCGGCCGACAAAACGTCAAATGGGTTCAGGTCTTTGGTCAATATTGGCATCCACCGGGATCCCTGTAGCTGTTAACTTGATCAGTAAATTGACAGGTAAAGGACTACAAGTGGACCGATCCAGATCACGGTGATCTACACCTGTTTATGTACCCCAAATATCAACGGTGGATTGGTTTATCCAATGATGCCCCCACCAGTCTACGGAATGTGGCCCACAACAGGCAGAGTAGATAAAAAAGGACAAGGATTAGTAACTTCCATGTTGGGTATATCACAAAATACAGGGTTCAACCGCAATGTATGGTTATAAATTCCTTTGGTGGGTCAACTCATCTAAGTAATGATATAAAATTTGTTGACAAACCGCTCAGCAACTTTGATCTTATGGATTGGGTCAAGAAGCTTGGCATAAAACAATTTAGAGGCAGTTATTCAAGAGACAACCTTCCAAAACAAATCATGAACAAAGAGGTCGGCATCATTAATTTGGATTCACAAATAGGTCATGGCACCCATTGGGCCTGTTACCTAAACATCGATCCTGGCTACATCGAATACTTTGACTCATTTGATTTGGTGATGCCATTTTAAATCGTCAATTATCTCAACACCAGCCACAAACAAACAATCTATTCCGGTGATGAAATACAAGAAAGACATTCTCTTCTTTGTGGATATACACCTTATTCCAAAATGGCCGCCATTTATATATTCTTTTGTTTTTATTTAAATTTGACCTTGATCCCTCGTTCAAGGCAAAATATTCTTTTGAATTTCATCTCAAGAACGAGGCATCAAGGGCAAATTTGCATGGAAACAAAAGAATATTTAAATGACGGCCATTTTGGAATAAGGTGTATTGGGTTTTATATTATTTGAGAGAGAGACAAAATAGTAAGAGCATCCTGGAAACAGTACACAATGCCCAATTTGATATGAACAATCAATGGGTAAACCATCGTTTTATAATCAACTACTTTAGAAATTTATCTAATTAATCTATATATGAGATCGTATTGTTAAAACAGAGAAAGCAGGCCGAATGTGTTGAGCGATCTGGTTACAAACAAGCCAAAAATGGAAGATGGCTTTTTTACTGAACTTGTGCAGAATGCCACATTACTAAAACCAAATTCATCATCGGCAAAGGGATTATGTCAAATTTGGGCAATGTTAGAGCCGAATTGCTTTTCACAAAAGGAGTCCCTTACCTTGCCGACAAATCGGTCGAAATGGGCCGTTATTACACATCAGAATGCTGCGAGACCCAAAGTTGCAAAAGAGGGCTATTAACAACGCTTTGGACAAACTAAACCCAGCAATTCAAAGCGTAGGCACCCAAGCCCTCAATTAATTGTCAACCAAGATCAGACCAAAGAAAAATATAAAAGAAACAGAAAAGATCTGGATGGTGGTGCTTTGGATGTTCAAAAACACTTATTGAAGCTTGGAGAATCCGACGAGATATGTCCAGGTTTGCACGCAAATGCGAAAATTGGGAAATTGCGAATTTTGTGAAAAATTGCAGAACACGGAAAAGCTAGAGAACACAAGAAGTCCCTTAAAAGAGTTGCAATTTTTGCGGTTTTAATCATTTTTGCGAAAACTGCGAATTTTGCGAAAAATCGTAAAAATTGCACAATACTGAAAATCAAGAGAACACTAGTCCCCGACAAGAGTGGCAATTTTTGTGAAAATTGCGAATTTTGCAAAAAATCGCAAAAATCACAGAAAACTGAAAAGCAACAGAACACAAGAAGTCCCCGACAAGAATTGCAATTTTTGCGGTTTTCATGATTTTTGCGAAAAATGGCAAAAATCGCAGAACACTGAAAAGCAAGAGAACACAAGAAGTCCCCAACAAGAGTTGCGATTTTTGCGAAATTTGCGAATTGCGATTTTTCGGAAAATTCGCAATTTTCGCAAAAATCGTTAAAATCGCAAAAATCGCAACTCTAGTCGAGGACTTCTTGTGTTCTCTTCCTTTTCAGTGTTCTGCGATTTTAGAGATTTTTTGTAAAATCCGCAATTTTTGCAAAAATCGCGACTCCTAGTTAGGGATTTGTCTTCTTCTTTTTACCATTTACGATTTTTGTGATTTTTCGCAAAATTAGCAGTTTTCGCATTTGCGTGCAAACCTGGACATAGGTCACTCCGACTGGTAAAAAATACAATTATTGTGGACCTGGTACAAAACTAGAAGAGACATTTAACAGTAATGATCCATCGATTCGTGAACCTATAAACCGGTTGTATGCTATTTGTAAAGAACATGACATAGCATATAGCAAAGCCGTAGATGAATTGTCCAAAATTAAAAGCATGAGGCGGATAATATTATGATAAAACAAATAGGTAATATTCCTTTTAGTCAAAGACCATGATTTAGTACACCAGTAAAATTTATTATGCAAACAAAAAGAAAGCTTGGATTAGGTGTTCCAAAAAACGTAAAAAGACTGACAGGAAAAATTAGCAAACGAATTGCATAAACTAATAAAGCATAACTTTACTCGGCGTCGTGTCGTTGTAAATCATATTGATGAAATATGGTGTTCTGATTTAGTTGAAATGCAACAATTTGGCAAATGGAATAAGGGCTATAGATATCTTCTTATGGTATTAGATGTTTTTAATAAATACGGTTGGATTATGCCATTGACAGATAAAAAAGGTGAATCCGTTGCTGAGGCATTCCGGACAATTTTCCAGGAGGGTAAAACACCAAAGTTTCTATGGACTGACAAAGGAAAAGAGTTTTACAACAAGCACGTCAAGGGTTTATTGGATAGCAAAGGACTACAGCTGTACTCCACAGAAAATGAAGAAAAATCTAGTGTAGTCGAAAGATGGAACACAACAATAAAAAAGCAGTTCACTGTCCAAGGCAATACACAATATTTGGACATACTACCTAAAATATTAAAAAAGTATAATAACACTAAACACAGTTCAGTAAAAATGGCACCCATAGAAGGCACCCATAGAAGCAAGCTCTCAAAAAAGGAAACGACAGTATTCAATTTACAATACATGTTTCGACATACTCATGTCATCTTCAGTTGCAAATGGGCTTTTTTAACGGTTGTACACTTGAATTTATATTAAGGTATGTTACAAAATTACGTGTCAGAACTTGAATATGAAGTATGAAATGCGCAGGAAGCAAAAATAGCGCACATAGCAATAAAATAAAAGACAAAAGAGCAGCGTAATTAAAAAGAAAGAGACAAATCTAAATGCCTCAACTGCTGATTAAGAATTGGATTTCCCTCTTAATGTGCAATGCCTCTTTGATCTTAATTTGGAATTTTGAGGCGGCAGAATCTAGGATGGTGAAACATTCTGTATTACAAGAGTCATGACAGGCCCTAGCTGACTGCAGGTTTCTGTAAACATGCGAAGCCTTGTCCGACAAGAGATGATCACGAGCACGTGTACAAAAGTGGCGAGTGGTCTCGCCAATGTAGCTGGCATTACAGCCAGCACACGAGAATTTATAAACAACAGGCGAACGTAGACCTTGCGGTACTGAATCTTTCACGCTGAACATGTTTCTAAGTTTACACGTACTAAAGGCCAACTTAACATCTAAATCAGCTTTGTAACATACCTTAATATAAATACAAGTGTACAACCGTTAAAAAAAATTCATTTGCAACTGAAGATGACATGAGTATGTCGAAACATGTATTGTAAATTGAAAACTGTCGTTTCTTTTTTGAAAATAATTGTTACTCTGCTATCTTCCACTCATAGAAGGTACTAAACAGAAGAATAAAAGGACTTGTTTACTTTAATCTATATGGTGATATGGAGCAATCACCATCAAAACCAAAATTTAGAATTGGTTTAGGATCAGCAAATATAAGAGAAATACTTTCGATAAAGGATATACTCCGAACTGGACAGAAGAAGTTTTTATAATACATAAAATACAATACACTAAACCTATTACTTTTAAGCTGAATGATCTCAACGATGAAGAGATACAAGGAAGTTTTTTGAACCTGAAAAGCCAAACAGGATGTATTCCGAATCGATAAAGTAATCTGAGAGATTATAAGAAAAAACAAGCTTTGGTGAAGTGAAAATGATATAGCGATGAGTTTAAGAGTTGGATGCCGAATAAGGATTTGACAGATGAAAATACATAAAATAATGTTCGGTAACATATATTGTAGTAAAAAACACAATGTATACAACTGTAATCCGCTTCTGAAAGCAGTAGCCAAAAATATGATTGTTTCTTGTTATTTTAAACGCATTTAAAAAAATAAATTCTTATTAAGTAATATTATAAAATGGAACCGAAAATTCTCCTTCAATTTGATTCAAGATCAAAGCAAAATTCCTGACAGCATAAGAAAACAAAGAAGAAGCCATTTTAACATTTTTAAAATACCAATATGGGTATTCAAAATGACTTAATGATGATTTAATGATGATTTAGCTGAAGATGAAATGAAAGAACTACATCTGGTTGCTCATATCATTGAGTGTGTTTCAAAAATAATAAAAAAATGATAAAAAACTGGTTAATATTATTGTTGGTAATACAAAAGTTCTTTTAAAGAAATTTAACAAAGATCAAAGCATCCCAAATTGGATGAAAAATATATAGAATATAAAATGATATTTAAAAAATATATAGTATAAAATATATTGTAAAGTGACTGAATCCAAAACACAAACAAATGCTTGTTCCTCGGAGCAAAAAAGATATAGGGGTCAACATGGTCCTTATAAGCATTTCAAAGAAGAAGAAAGAAAGCGAGCTTATACAGCAATTAAAACACGCTATATGGTTAACAAAGAATGGATTTGTCCTTTATGCTGTCGTGACTATAATTTAGCTGGAAAAACACAACATTTGCGCAAGAAGAAACACCAATGAAAAAGTTCCAAAGCTGCTTAACACCATTTTATACAGTTCAAATGAATTGTTGATTTCATTTGAATTTTAAAAGCACTCATAAACCGGTGTCTGACATTTGCAGACTGCAGACAAATAGCGCTGATAAAGGGTATTTAAGTCTAAGAACCCATTTTAAAACGGTTAGCTTTCAATTAGACTTTTTTAGACTTAAATACTGTTTATCAGCGCTATTTGAAATGGGTGTTTAAACTTAAATACTGTTTATCAGCGCTATTTGTCTGCAGTCTGCAGTCTGCAAATGTCAGATAGCTCTCATAAACTACTTAAACCGGAAATTATATATAGTATATTATATAGAAAATGAAATACTCAGTTGACAAAATCATCCCTACAAAAAACTACAAAGCTATATTCTTACATCTTATTCGCAGTAACAGCACAATCGCTGATAACCAAGCTGATCTTCTTTTGGAAAAGATCAATGGTTACATCATAACCTTTGTTGATGAAGACAACGAACAATATCCTTGGCACATCAACGAAGAGACAAAACCATTTCTCAAAAAAATGCTGACAAAAGGCATCAGTAAATCTGACTTGAAAGTGTTTGGCTACCATAGTGGTCGTGACGCTCAATTCTTCGATGACGTCATGATATCTCCACCATCTGATCACCAAGACCTAAAAATCACTTCCCCTGAACCATCTAAACCAAAGACTGAAAGCAAACGGTCTAAATCAAAAACTGTAAAATCAGGTACGCTAAAAGAATTATCAACCCGTTATTTACAAACAGCTAAAAAGCTAGGATATAATTGGAAGGATCTCCTTAGAAAGTCAACAAGACAGCAGGTTATCAAAGATGTCAATACGTACAATGATATTACGAAGGATGCTAACCGTGAATATCAAATCCGGCAAAAGCCTGATAAAATTTACAGGAGACATGAACAAATCAAGAGGATTAAACATTCGAAAATCAAAATAGAGCAGACTAACAAAGCCTTAAAAGGATACACAAATTTATATGAAATTAGCATTAAAAACAATAAAGACCCCTTAATTCAATTACAAAACACAAGAAAGGCTGTTGAAACACATATTGAGGGTATTCTTGCCTCTATGAAAGGACTAAAATTTATTGAAACATTGCAGGTTACATTTGAAAATGCTTGGTGTGGATGAAAAAGTAGTGGTGAGGACAGCATATTTCAACAGGCGAGCTCAAACAATAATTAACCAAACAGAAATCCTTGAAGCATTACAATTATCCAAACAACAGATATTAAACAAGTTAGCTCAATGGATATCAGAGGGGTCTGGATGGTGACTCGATTGGTTGACAACCATTACCTCAATATTGTTAAATACAAACCAATGAAAGGATCATCATACATTCAACTCCCAAAGGAGCTTCAAAACATCTCAAAAGGATTAAATAACATTAAAAGCGATGACAATGAATGTCTCAGATGGTGTCATATCAGACATATGAATCCACAAGACGAAGATCCTGAAAGAATAAAAAAAATTGACAAGGAATATCTTAACACGTTGGATTATGCTGGAATTGAATTTCCTGTAACAATCAAACAATTTCACAAAATCGAAAAACAAAATAATATCAGCATCAACGTTTTTGGCTATGACGAAAAACAACCATATCTCATCTATGTATCAAAAGAAAAGAATAAATATAACATGAATTTATTATTGATAACAGAAGGAGAAAATTGGCATTATGTATTAATAAAGGATTTTAACAAGTTCATGTACAACCAAACAAAACACAAAAAGAGGAAACACTTTTGTATGTGTTGTCTCCCGGGCGTTTCTAAAACGAGGGTAAGGATAAGACCAAGGGTGAGGGTAAGGGTAAGGATACGAATAAAAAAAGTATCCTAAACATGCATAAAAGCTAACCATAGGCCTAATTAGGCCTAAACAAAAGTTTAAGGTTAGCTTTTATGCATTTTTAGGATACTTTCTGTATTCGTATCCTTACCCTTACCCTCACCCTTGGTCTTACACTTACCCTCGTTTCAGAAACGCCAATTGTCTCCAGTGTTTTAGTTCTGAAAAAGTATTAATGCCGTGTTTACACTTGGGATTTTTACCACGGTAAAAGAGTTTACTTACCTAGGTAAATTTTTGGTCAACTTAAACATCAATTAATACCTCAGTAAATGCGGCAAAAGACAAAGGAAATTTAACCACGGTAAAAGCGATAATGATGCAGTGATTTGGCTTGGTTTAGCTCGGTAACCGAGGTCAAATTGACAGATACATCCAGTTGCGGTGAAGTTTTTTTTGATTTATCGCGAGTTCAAGTTTCCTTGTCACGTTTCATGTTTTATTCGCGGAGTTCAGGCTTTTTTCAATATGCTGTGCCGCCTAAGTTGCAATAAAATCATCCGTTTTCGCCTCACTTTCTTGAGGTGTTGTAGTATGAGCAGTTGCCGTAATCGAGACGCTTCTACTTGCCTCTCAAGAATTAAAAAGAAAAAGGCAATGACTATCAGAGCCACCGCTTTCTTGTTAATACTGACCATGTTTTAAAAATTGCGCGCATTAGCTTGTATTTCCCCCCAATTCGATTTTTGGCAGTGTTGACAGATTGACTTTGGTTATTTGAGCCAGTATAAACACTGCACTAATCTACTTAAGTTCAGTTAACTTGACCTCGGTCAATTTAAACCGCAGTAAACGTTTGAATGTAAACACGGCATAACTAATCACAAAGAAAACTGTATCCAAGTAAATGATACACAAGCCATTAAAATGCCAACTAAAGATAACAAAATCTTAATATCAACTATCATAAACAACTACCTGCGCCGTTTGTGATATATGCTGATTTTGAACACAAAAAATACATGGTTGCAAGCCAAACAATGACAAATCATATACTCACGCTTATCAAAAGCATACCGATTGTGGAAACGGTTATAAGGTTGTGTGTTGTTATGATGATAAATATAGTAAACCAGTTGAAATATACAGAGGCCTTAATGCTGTGTACAAAATATAGAAAAGATTCTTGAAGAGGTTAAATACTGCAAGAAGATTATACAAAACAAATTCAACAAACTATTAAAAATGACTGAAAAAGATGAAAAAGACTTTCAAAATGCTAACAAATGTCATATTTGTGAACAAATGTATACTGATAATACAGGGTTCAGCTCACCAAGATTGTAACCTGAATTTCAAATTGACTGACAAAATACCAGTTATAAATCACAATCTTAGAGGGGTGTGGAAGCCATTTCATTATGCAACAACAAAATACAATTACACAAATAAAAAAGGCAAAGAATGCCAAATGAACATTAACGCTACACCTAATACCATAGAGAAGTATATGGCTTTTATGCTCGGTAATCATCTGATTTTAATTGACAGCTTTCAATTTATGAGTTCAAGTCTCAATAAACTAGTCAACTATCTTTCAAAAGATGCATTAAATTACACAAAAGAAGCATTCCAAAATGAACAGTTCCGGCTTATGAAACAAAAAGGGGTTTCTCCTTATGATTTTATGGATTCATTTGACAAATTCAACTACCGAAAAAAAAAGTTCCACAGCATGCTGAGTTATAAAGAAATCACTGACGAAGAATATGAGCATGCTTAAAATGTATGGAATACTTTCAACTTAAAATCAATGGGTGAATATCATGACTTGCATCTCAAATCTGACATCCTGTTGTTGGCTGATGTTTTTGAAAAATTCTGAAAAACATGTCTGTAATATTACAAGCTAGATCCCTGCCATTATTTACATCTCCCGCTTTATCTTGGGATAGCATGCTAAAGATGACCGATATAAAGTTAGAGCTAATGACTGACATTGACATGTTTCAGTTCATTGAAAAAGGACATAGAAGTGAAACATCATACATAGCTAACCGATGTGGAAAAACAAACAAATTATATCATGTATCTGGATGCTAACAATCGATACGGTTGGGGCTATGAGCAAATTTTTACCAACTGGCAATTTTAGATGGATGACAGAAAAGCAGATTGATAAGATAGACTTAGCTTAATATAAAGATGATAGCAAATAAGGTTTGATACTAGAAGTTGATCTAAAATATCCAGAAGAACTCCATAACACACATAATGACTATCCTTCAGGACCAGAAAAGGTTAAAGTGGTCAAAGATATGTTGTCACCATATTGCCAAGAAATAGCTAATAAATTTAATATATCAACTGGTTTGGTACATAAATTGATACCCACATTGGGCAACAAAAATAAGAAAGACAACGACACAGGTTCAAAGTCAGCTAAAGGTATTTAAAAAAATGTCATCAAGAAAAATATCAAACATGAAGACTATAAACAAACGCTATTTAATAACAGACAAATGTATCATACAATGAAATCCATTCGAAGCAACAATCATCAACTCGAAAAGCTATGAGCTAAACAAAGTGTCATTGTCCTGCTTCGATGATAAAAGGTGTATACATCCAAATGGTGTAGACAGTTATTCTTATGGTTACTATAAAATAGGAAACGCTTTTCCTTGTAACTGGTTGTGATCGAAAAAAGTGATGACGTCACGACACAGCTGTGTCAGCCGTGATCTTACAAGTAAAACATTTACAATAACAATCCGATGACTCGTTGGGAAACTCCCTGTTGTATGACATCATAGACTTCCTATTTTTCCAAGAAGGTGAACATTCAAACACAATTCAACTTTGCTGACAAACTTTGCTAACAAACTTTACTCATAAACTTTACTCATAAAATTTATCCACAAAAATGCTGCATATATTTATAAGATCATTTTCATGGGGAACCCCCTTTCTTTAGTTTCCAATAATGTCAAGCTGAAGATGGAAGTGGACAACAACAACAACAACAACAACAACAACAATTTTATTTACCCCATAAACTTACTTACATGCAGATAAATTATTCAAATAGATAGAGATAAATATAGGAGGTCTAGCTGCCTGAAATAACTAGAAAGTTATAAGGGGCAGGCAGCCAGTATTACAATTTGCACTGGAAAACTTGAACCATTTACAGACTTCAAAAAAGTTGGTAAAATCTCTGTTAAATGTCCACATTTTCTTTGTAAATTACAATCTCTGTAAATTTGCACACTTACAGAGATTTTGTAACTCCATAAAAAGTCTGTAAAATTTAACACATTTTCGTCCTTAGGATGACATAAAATGTGTACAAAATCTCAATAAAATCTATGTAAATTGAAGGAAAAATTTACAGAGATTTTATGCGATAAGTACAAAATGTCTGTAAAATCTCTTTACTTTCTCTGTAAAATTTACACGAGAAAAAATCTCTGTAAATCCATCCATATAAAATGTCAGTGTTATCTCTGTAAAAAGTGAGTGAGAAGAATGCATGAAATGTCTATAAAATGTCTACAAAAACTCTCAAAAAACTGGAGGGGAAAAGTATGTGAAATGTTTTTAAAATGTTGGTGTTTTAGTGCACAAAATCTCCGCAAAATGTTCACAGTATCTCTGTAAATTAAGTATTTAAAACCTGACAGAAGGCAGGAAATGTCAATAAAATGTCTGTAAAACTGGAGGGATAAAGTATGTGAAATGTTTTTAAAATGTTGGTGTTTTAGTGCACAAAATCTCAGCAAAATGTTTACAATATCTCTGTAAATAATAGCATTTAAAATCTGACATAAGCCAGGAAATGTTAATAAAAAGTGAAATGGATGAAAGGTTAGTCGATTTTACGTAGAAAAAAGAACAAGTTCTAGAGTTTGTGAATGCATAAATTTTTATTTCAAATCTAAAAATAATCATTTGTTTATATTACTTTCAATAGAATCTAAGTGTACCATAAAATTCTTGCAATAAGTTCAATAAAATAATTCAATTAATAACATGAGTTGCCATGGCAACTTTTTCTACAGTGCCAGAATGGTGTCCACTTTCGAAAAAACCCACGTCCTATGAATGCGATTTGTCAACCATGATTTATAGCTGATGAAATGGTACAATGTATACTCGTGAAACTTGGGAATAATTCCACTTGTGTTTTGTCCAAAATCAAATAATTTTTCTTGCCTTAAGGTTTATGAAATTATTTGATTTTGGACAAAGCATGTGTGAAATTATTCCCTAAATTCACTCATCACTATTTGATAACCCATACAGATTCATCAAATAAGGAATAAAATATATGCAAGGGATTTCATTACTATTAAATAAGTATAAAAATCTGGCTTATGTTACCCCAATTACAAATAAAGTTGTTAGAAATGGGCACGGCTTATCTGCGGGAAGATCTGAAAAAGGCTGCCTCTGGTGGCCAGTTTTCCATCTTTGCATCCACTTTTATGCCTAGTTGCAAGTACTAAGCTACAAACGTTCCGCTCATGTTCTTGTTGTAATGCAAAAAAATCTATGGCAAAACTGTGTTTAAGAAATTCCTGTCAACAAATACCAGAAAAAGATCAATCATATGTCCAAGTTGGTAAAAACCATGCTCATTACATTAAAGTGCTAAAATTACATTAAAGTATTTTCCGTTTCAATATTAGTGAATAGTGAGTTAACGTTCGATGAACAGTGGATGAACTTGACTTCTAAAGACTAGACTTTGGATTTCTTTTGTTTTCTGTCAAAAAACCTTTTTTCCGTAAATTTGAGCTGGTAAGGTCAGGGTGCAGTTTACCTCCGGGTTTACAGTTCACCTGCCAGTTCAGTTGGGTAATACTAGCATACTAAAACAAATTAACCGCATGGATTACCTGCATGGGTACACCTACTTTTCAAGTTACATCAAAATGTATGAGGTGTGCCACCCGCCAGTTCCGATGAAAAATACTACAAATTAGTATACTATGACAAATTAACTGCATGGTTAGACCGAATTTACAAGTTACATCCAACTGTATGAGGTGCGCCACCCGCCAGTTCCCATGAAAAATACTACAAATTAGTATACTATGACAAATTAACTGCATGGTTAGACCGAATTTACAAGTAACATCGAACTGTATGAGGTGCGCCACCCGCCAGTTTAGATGAAAAATACAACAAATTAGTATACTATGACAAATTAACTGCATGGTTAGACCGAATTTACAAGTTACATCGAACTGTATGAGGTGTGCCACCCGCCAGTTCAAATGAAAAATACAACAAATTAGTATACCATGACAAATTAACTGCATGGTTAGACCGAATTTACAAGTTACATCGAACTGTATGAGGTGTGCCACCCGCCAGTTCCGATGAAAAATACTACAAATTAGTATACTATGACAAATTAACTGCATGGTTAGACCGAATTTACAAGTTACATCGAACTGTATGAGGTGCGCCACCCGCCAGTTCAGATGAAAAATACAACAAATTAGTATACTATGACAAATTAACTGCATGGTTAGACCGAATTTACAAGTTACATTGAACTGTATGAGGTGTGCCACCCGCCAGTTCAGATGAAAAATACTACAAATTAGTATACCATGAGAAATTAACTGCATGGTTAGACCGAATTTACAAGTTACATCGAACTGTATGAGGTGTGCCACCCGCCAGTTCAGATAAAAAATACTACAAATTAGTATACCATGAGAAATTAACTGCATGGTTAGACCGAATTTACAAGTTACATCGAACTGTATGAGGTGCGCCACCCGCCAGTTCCGATGAAAAATACTACAAATTAGTATACTATGACAAATTAACTGTATGGTTAGACCGAATTTAAAAGTTACATCGAACTGTATGAGGTGTGCCACCCGCCAGTTCCGATGAAAAATACTACAAATTAGTATACTATGACAAATTAACTGCATGGTTAGACGGAATTTACAAGTTACATCGGACTGTATGAGGTGTGCCACCCGCCAGTTCCGATGAAAAATACTACAAATTAGTATACTATGACAAATTAACTGCATGGTTAGACCGAATTTCCAAGTTACATCGAACTGTATGAGGTGTGCCACCCGCCAGTTCCAATGAAAAATACTACAAATTAGTATACTGACAAATTAACTGCATGGTTAGACCGAATTTACAAGTTACATCGAACTGTATGAGGTGCGCCACCCGCCAGTTCCCATGAAAAATACAACAAATTAGTATACTATGACAAATTAACTGCATGGTCAGACCGAATTTCCAAGTTACATCCAACTGTATGAGGTGTGCCACCCGCCAGTTCAGATGAAAAATACTACATATTAGTATACCATGACAAATTAACTGCATGGTTAGACCGAATTTACAAGTTACATCGAACTGTATGAGGTGCGCCACCCGCCAGTTCCGATGAAAAATACTACAAATTAGTATACTATGACAAATTAACTGTATGGTTAGACCGAATTTACAAGTTACATCGAACTGTATGAGGTGTGCCACCCGCCAGTTCCGATGAAAAATACTACAAATTAGTATACTATGACAAATTAACTGCATGGTTAGACCGAATTTACAAGTTACATCGAACTGTATGAGGTGTGCCACCCGCCAGTTCCAATGAAAAATACTACAAATTAGTATACTATGACAAATTAACTGCATGGTTAGACCGAATTTACAAGTTACATCGAACTGTATGAGGTGTGCCACCTGTCAGTTCAGATGAAAAATACTACATATTAGTATACCATGACAAATTAACTGCATGGTTAGACCGAATTTACAAGTTACATCGAACTGTATGAGGTGTGCCACCCGCCAGTTCCAATGAAAAATACTACGAATTAGTATACTATGACAAATTAACTGCATGGTTAGACCGAATTTACAAGTTACATCCAACTGTATGAGGTGTGCCACCCGCCAGTTCAGATGAAAAATACTACATATTAGTATACCATGACAAATTAACTGCATGGTTAGACCGAATTTACAAGTTACATCGAACTGTATGAGGTGCGCCACCCGTCAGTTCCGATGAAAAATACTACAAATTAGTATACTATGACAAATTAACTGTATGGTTAGACCGAATTTACAAGTTACATCGAACTGTATGAGGTGTGCCACCCGCCAGTTCCGATGAAAAATACTACAAATTAGTATACTATGACAAATTAACTGCATGGTTAGACCGAATTTACAAGTTACATCGAACTGTATGAGGTGTGCCACCCGCCAGTTCCAATGAAAAATACTACAAATTAGTATACTATGACAAATTAACTGCATGGTTAGACCGAATTTACAAGTTACATCGAACTGTATGAGGTGTGCCACCTGCCAGTTCAGATGAAAAATACTACAAATTAGTATACTATGACAAATTAACTGCATGGTTTTGTAAGTCACAAGGGAGAAGCATAAATCCACAAAACGCCATTCAGGGAACGTTTTCCAGAGACTTTGCCCCGCCCCGTACGAGACATCGAGATGTCTCGTACGGGATGTCAATGTCATTTCAAGTAATGTCTTTGATGGAATGAAAAAGACTTAGCGATAACTGTTAGAAAAACAAAAGCGGTGCATTAATACTATTTTTTTCTGGTAATCCCAGGGCGTTCTCCTATTCCAACACAGAGATGAGTTCATAGATTGAAGGGCGTTTGTCCCGGGGTCTTCATTTTATTTTTGACACACCCACCCGGATTCTCCAAAATTACTCGTTTAGCAACTCTAACTGAATTTGCAGTCCTCATGGGTAGCAAGTCTAGAATATCGAATACTATTTTTCTCCCAAATGGTTGATCATTTGGGGACTTGGTCGAGGAGAACATGTAAGGAGAATATATGTTGATAGAACAGAAGGTGTTTCACTGTTCTTCTATAATTATCAGCTATTGTTTTCAACGGTTCGCTCTCCTCTTTCACAATCAAGATTCGACCCCAGCTTTTAAGAGATTTGACTATATCATCTCCTGCAGATTGGCCCTGTATGAAAGAAAACAAAATTATGGATATTAATGTTAACTGATTTTCCTTCAGGTTACACAAATACATGTACATACATTATAAAATTATTTACAAAACTGGTTCTGCCTTCAGATAACAACAGTCCAAACTATACTGACTACCCAAGAGAGACAGAACTCATTAGTACAAAATAATAATTATTACAAAATTGGTTCTGCCTTCAACAACAGTCCAAAACTGGACTGACTATCCAAGAGAGACAAAACTCATTAGTACAAAATAATAATTATTACAATATTGGTTCTGCCTTCAGATAACAACAGTCCAAACTGGACTGACTACCCAAGAGAGACAGAACTCGTTAGTGCAAAATAATAATTATTACAAAATTGGTTCTGCCTTCAGATAACAACAGTCCAAACTGGACTGACTACCCCAGAGAGAGACAGAACTCGTTAGCGCAAAATAATAATTATTACAAAATTGGTTCTGCCTTCAGATAGCAACAGTCCAAACTGGACTGACTACCCAAGAGATACAGAACTCGTTAGCGCAAAATAATAATTATTACAAAATTGGTTCTGCCTTTAGATAACAACAGTCCAAAACTGGACTGACTACCCAAGAGAGACAGAACTCATTAGTACAAAATAATAGTTATTACAAAATTGGTTCTGCCTTCAGATAACAACAGTCCAAACTGGACTGACTACCCAAAAGAGACAGAACTCATTAGCACAAAATAATTATTACAACATTGGTTCTGCCTTCAGATAACAACAGTCCAAAACTGGACTGACTACCCAAGAGAGACAGAACTCATTAGTACCAAATAATACATTTAGTTATTACAAAATTGGTTCTGCCTTCAGACAACAACAGTCCAAAACTGGACTGACTACCCAAGACGGACAGAACTCATTAGCACAAAATAATTATTACAACATTGGTTCTGCCTTCAGATAACAACAGTCCAAAACTGGACTGACTACCCAAGAGAGACAGAACTCATTAGTACAAAATAATAGTTATTACAAAATTGGTTCTGCCTTCAGATAACAACAGTCCAAAACTGGACTGACTACCCAAGACGGACAGAACTCATTAGTACAAAATAATAATTATTACAAAATTGGTTCTGCCTTCAGATAACAAGAGTAAAAAATGGACTGACTACCCGAGAGAGACAGAACTCGTTAGGGTAAAATAAAAATGATGAAAAAGAGACTGGTTGTGGCTTTTGATAACAAAAGTCAAAAACAGACTATCACATACAAGAAATTATTTAAAATGCAATCTGTTTTGCAATAATAATTTAATATTATAGATACTTTTAAAGATTACATCGAAACTGATCAATGTACTTCAGGTCTGGTTAAGCTAGCAGCTTAAGGCTGTATTCAGTCTATTACATATATGTAGTCTGTTTCAGTCTGACCTCTACTCAAAAACAACAAACAGCACTTTCCTATGCTGAATTTCTCATTGGGCTAGCTCTGGGGCATTGAGGTACACAAGCAACCCCACCGTGACAAGGTATGGACTATGAGGTGGTTGCAAAGTACAAAATGATCAGAAAATCATCTGGCATTACACATAGTAAACTCCCAGGAGTCAATCGGTTTAGTAAAAATTTAGAAACTAACAAACAAAACAAATGACAAATTATCCTAACGATCTTTTGCTTATTAGCTTGGCTCCACATAACAAGCTAAATTATGCTTCACAAATTATTATTATTATTATCATTATCATTATCATTATTAGGATATTTTGGGCAACTTTGTTTTCCATGCTCGACTGGTTATTTCATATTTAACAAGGCTGAACGCAATAATAATAATAGTTTTATTGAAAATGCCCTCAAAATAGAGAGAAATCTACTGACTTCATTGTGTAACTGTATATTTTCAGCTGACATGTACCCTTTCCATCATTTGGTAGAGCATGGAATATTAGCTCATATACTAGGCAGGGCCAATGAAAACTTCTGAATTGTATTACACAATGATAAAATTTTTAATATTTATTATGTTTATAGACATCACAAAATTTACATACAGTCTCACTTTGAAAGAGAGCACAAAACAATTTATCCCATTGGTCTCTGTGCAATGTACATGTATGTAGTGTTTCCATGGTACTTTTAAAAATACAAGAGTTTCCTTAAATAACAGTTACCTACCTTTTAGAAAAGCCCTATTCAAGACAATCTCCACCTGCCCTTTTTAGCTGCCAAAGACCTAATACATTGCCCTGAAACAAAATATGGACATATGAAAACCCTACCAGGTCAGCTTCATGACCCGACATAATGGTTATGGTAGGAGCTGTGGAAATTTGACCCACTAGAATTCCTTGTTGACACCCTGGCTTACAAACTTATATGGAAGCCTGTGACAACATCCCAAAGTGTCCACCTTACCAAACTGACCATTTTGTACATGTAATAAAATCAATAATAATTATTTATTGTTGAGTTTTTCATACTTTTTTATTGATAATGTCTGATTTAGTGTTTCACTCATAAATTTGATCTTTTTTTGAGGGTGCCTGGGCATAAAGCACTCAAAGCACCAGCTTGTGAGATTTCCCATATCCAATTAAAACAGTGGAGCAATCATGCCAAAAATTGTCCCTTAAAACAAAAGTTTTGCGATATAAGAATTCCTCAAGATGGCTTTTAGTGTATTGTTATGAATATGCTATTTCCGAGTTCCTGTCTGCTTCCTCTTCAAAGCGAGTCTAAGTGTGAAGTCTTTATGATGGTAATTAGGTCTACATGTACATATGAATGAAAACTAATTTTCAGGAGAAAAACTTCGCACTTAGACTCGCTTTGAAGAGGAGGCAGACATGAACTCCGAAATGGCTTATTAGATTAACAACCCTCTCCCTCCTGAGAGTGACACTTATAGATTTTACTCTGTCTAATGCCAGACGATTTTACTTGTCAATGGGGGCCTCTTCAGGGATGAATGGGTTAAGTACTCATCAAATAAGATTTGAGGTTTTGGTGGGAGAAATTGCAATATTAACTGCATCACAATATGATTGGTATATTTAGATGGCTAGCTCTACTACATAACAGTACATGTACAGGGTTCTCCCTAGTTTTCAGCGCAACAGGTATGGCACCTGAATTTTTTTTTTTCACACCGGTAAAGCAATTGGTTAATGTTGGAGGTTCTGCAAAGGATAAGCGACTTCTGAGCGTTTGCAGGCGGTAATAAGTGCTCTTACAAGCAGTGAATTTTACCGGTAGCTTTATCAATGTTTCATGAAAAATGCTACTAATGCAAATGCTTTTGAGTAGTCTACTATGGAATACCCCACAAGACAACTGAATTTTTTTTGCTACGGCTCACATACATGTACATGCAAACAAGCAAGTGACAAGTAACAAGCGAGAAAGCTTGTATACCATGTCATAGGAAATAGTTACATATCACTCTGCACAAGCAATGTGGAATACAGCCGAATATATGCTGTGCAGTTATTGACTGATTGGTTAAATCTTTTTATGACTTGATATAAAGGGCTTCACATTACTGAACATGTGACATTGTTTGCACAAGGAGCCAGAGCCAGCCAAATTTTTGCACGGCCCATCAAAGAAATTTGAACGCAAGGTTAAATTCCTAGAATACTCTCTCTCACAGTCCAGGAACGAAGGTGTGAAAAAGCAACGTGATCCCAAACCACACGTCAATAATAATAACACCGTAACTGTTCATTAAAGTTGTTAAGATCGAGATCACGTAGTGCAGTATGACACAGGAATAAAAATAGTCACAGTAGAACCGAAAGAGTTAATTCTTCATGTGAATCGTTCCATGTCTGTTTATATTATTTTCTCGTCATCATGTCACACACCAGGCAGTTACTTTAATGTTTAACTCCTCATTTCACAACAAAAGTAAATGCGATATTGCCAGGCTTGCGGATTTGTTTAATCTAACAGAAGTACCGCTAAAAGAGAGGGACTACATGTATTTTCGTCACAATGAGAAGATATGAGCTTCCGCCTTTACTGGCTTGACGGCGCAGGATACATTGTGTAAAACTGCTTTAGTTGGGCAGCGTGCTGGCAGTCGTTGGAGAACGACAAGCACTGATCAGATCGAGAAGTCTTCTTAAATGCGAAGAGGGTGAGTGGTCGCGTAGACGAGAATTTCAACTTATATGGTGGCCCAATGTCTATTCGCAAGCAAAATACTGGACATTTGCGACAGATATTCTTTCTCGGACACACTGCACTCGTAAATTAACTCATTCATGAGGATTTGGCGTAGTAACTTTTAGGTCTAGTGAAGAACTTATAAAAAAGGGCACTCGAATTCTCCTTCCCTCTTTCTCCTCTGATGAAAAGACAATAAAACATGTGCAATATATAGGATATGCAATTTAAACAATAAAAATTGTCAATGTCAAGTGTTTGTCTCTCTGTAAAGAATTCTCTATAGGGTAGACATTGAAAGCTATTTTGTTCAGAAAATTTGTTTCATTCATAAAAGGAGTAATTTTCAATAATGTACATGTACAAACATTACCGTCACTTTCTTTAACTGATCTTGTGTTGCCTGAAAATAAACCTAAATGGTATGATATGAAACACCAAAAGCACCCATTGAATGAAAGTCAGTATACATGTAGATAGTTATAAACTGCATGACAACGACAGTGTCAGCAATTATTCGGTGCCCTTGAATTAAATTTGATTTTTGTCAGCCTTTTCAGGTGATCAGTTGTTTCTTTGTTGTACTTACATCTAGTGTAAGAAATATGGGAAACATAAAAATCCCAGTGAGTTAATAGATTGTATACCTCAGGTATATGCTACCCAAGAGGTTACAAAGTGAAATGGTGAAAGAGTGAGTTATGGATTGTATACCTCAGGTGTATACCTCAGGTATATGCTATCCAAGAGGTTACAAAGTGAAATGGTGACACAGTGAGTCATGGATTGTATACCTCAGGTATATGCTACCCAAGAGGTTACAAAGTGAAATGGTGACACAGTGAGTTATGGATTGTATACCTCAGGTATATGCTACCCAAGAGGTTACAAAGTGAAATGGTGACACAGTGAGTTATGGATTGTATACCTCAGGTATATGCTACCCAAGAGGTTACAAAGTGAAATGGTGACACAGTGAGTCATGGATTGTATACCTCAGGTATATGCTACCCAAGAGGTTACAAAGTGAAATGGTGACACAGTGAGTTATGGATTGTATACCTCGGGTATATGCTACCCAAGAGGTTACAAAGTGAAATGGTGACACAGTGAGTTAATAGATTGTATAACCTCAGGTATACATGTATGCTACCCAAGAGGTTACAAAGTGAACTGGTGACACAGTGAGTTAATAGATTGTATACCTCAGGTATATGCTACCCAAGAGGTTACAAAGTGAAATGGTGACACAGTGAGTTATGGATTGTATACCTCAGGTATATGCTATCCAAGAGGTTACAAAGTGAAATGGTGACACAGTGAGTCATGGATTGTATACCTCAGGTATATGCTACCCAAGAGGTTACAAAGTGAAATGGTGACACAGTGAGTTATGGATTGTATACCTCGGGTATATGCTACCCAAGAGGTTACAAAGTGAAATGGTGACACAGTGAGTTAATAGATTGTATACCTCAGGTATATGCTACCCAAGAGGTTACAAAGTGAACTGGTGACACAGTGAGTTAACAGATTGTATAACCTAAGGTATATGTGACCCAAGAGCTTACAAAGTAAAATGGTGTGACAGTGAGTTAAGGATTGTATACCTTAGGTATATGCTACACAATTAATTATCAATAGCATAGCTGTAAATTTAATTTTGTATACTCTTTCGCATCAACTTTTAGGCCATGCCTTGACTTGCTTTTTCTGTGCACTTAGATCGCTTAGAAGTAATTCCAGGTTTCACCTGAAAGGATTGTGATTGTGCATAGACCTCAAAAACCCAACTCCTCCCGCTCACCTCCCAAATACACAAGAATGTCAATTAAAATAGCTACAAGCTTCGTGTACTTACTCCTGTTCCACTTAATTTTGTCAGATTTATCATCATTGTCTGCCACCCTTCATCTGGGATTCTGGCCTCAGAAGAACCCAGTCGGGAAGTCGAAATTTGTCCGGACATCCGGAACAATAACCAAGCGATCAAGCCCACAGAACTGCCTTATCTTGGACAATCAAAGAAATTGGATAATTTATATTTTGGTCAAATTGATGGAAATAAGATTTGTCATCAAGATACTTTATTTGGGTGGGATTTATGGAGGTATTGACAATTAATGGGAGACCAAAGCGAGATAATCTCCCAGGCGGTTTCTTCTGAAGTGTAACCGACCTTTCAGTGAAATCTAGTGTCAAAGGAGTAATCTTATTAAGCGCCCAGTCCAAAATTTAGCTCGCTCTGGCTCCTCGTGCATGAGAAACCAGTGAAGGTACATGTAGGTATACAGGTGACAAGGGAGTAACTACAGAATAACCGGCCACTATTGTGCTCTTGTAGTGGCATCGTTTGAAGAACAAGGCATCTGCAAGTGGCAAATAAGGGGCTGGGTATACAGAGATCCATATAATTTATGACATGTAATTCCCTACTCGTTATTATTCTTATTGCCTTAAATGGCCTTAATACAATATAAAGTGAAATTACTAAGGGAGTAGGTCTGCAAAAGTAATGACTGTGCTGAGGCCCTCCTTGGCGTTTTGGGAAACGAGGGAAGATGGCTATTTTGAACTGGGGAACAGAGGAAAAATGACAAAATGTCTTAGGAACAAGGCGACATAAACAATTTTAGGGAGCAAAAAGCCGGGTACAAGTTTGAAAGTAAATTGGGCGGGGAACAAGGGAACAAAACTTTAAAATTTTAAGCCATTTAAACTTAAATCAGGTTTGTAAGTAAGATGACGACTTACCGAAAACACCTCCGGCAGTCTTTTACTTTTCGGATCTTTTGAATCTTCCCGCCCATTCGCTAAATGTAGCTGTTCGGCCAGGCCACCCTTTGTTCCAAACGTTCGTAGAACTCCCTTTACGTTTTGAAGAAGGTCTCTATTTTTGCCATGAAGTCTTCACCGATTAACCCTTTCGGAGACTGTCTGAGGTTGAATCATGTCACTGGCGTGTTTCTTTGTGGCGAATGCTGATTATCTGACCTGAATTGTCGTTGCCCTTTCTTCCGGATTCCGTCGATGTTTACTGGGTTTATTTGGTGGAATGCGTGCTATTTCACCCGCACAAAAATGTTAAGGAATCACAAAGATCCAATTTTGGTCGTCCAACAAGGTAAAAAGAGAGGAAGAGCACATGCATTGATCGCCCGCGCGAAAAACAAACCGATAATTCAAACCGATCTCGTTCCCAGAGTCTTTGCGGCGGGGCAATTCATAATGGCGGACAAAGTTGTTGCATCATGTAATTATTGGGAAATGTCCACAATCCTTCTCTTTGTGCCAACATCCAATCACAACCCGTTGCGAGCCCAGTGCGATTCCTGGGGCGCTTTGGGTGGAAAATCCGGGGAGAATTTTCTGCTTTAAAGGTGCAGAGCAAATTTCCTCAATCAAAATGTGGAACGGGGGAAAGTGTGTTCCTTTTGAGATTTCTCAAGAGACTGGATACTAATCATTTAGAATAACAAATATGGCTGCCGGATTTTCGATCATTACTTCATAAGAAGTAATTCTCACCTGCAGCTACGGGCTATGAAAGCACCCACGTTAATTGACTGAAACCCGCACGATTAATTTGGGCAGCTAAACACCAATGCTATTTTTTTTTCTATTTTCAAGGAGCATGGTAAAGTCTGCTTACTAGCCTACATTACTTTCTCAATCTCATTCTGTGCTGGGACTCCTATATCACAAAGGCCTTGATTTACATGTTATTTGCATGATTCATCCCAGCAATTTACATGAAATTTACACACAAAAACTATTGTATGGGCGGGTTGTGTCAATTTACATAGATTTTATGGCCTTTGCAATTGTTGTAACCAATCTTGTGAGGCCCTAAGTACCCGCTTATTTGGAGAAAAATTGTCCCGGGAAGAAGGGTCACTCGCTTACCGGAGTTACCCTGGACCAGCCAACTTTTCCTACATTTCCCTATAAAATGCGGTTTAAGTAAACTGTTTACATGAGGAAAAAAAAGGGCTCGGCTAGAAGGGAAACCCACCTAGCCGGGTCACCCTTTGTCAACGGTAGGGTCGCCCTCCTGGCCAGGCCAACTTTATTCCATGTAAACACTTTGGCTCGCTCAGTGGAGTCAACTTGGTCGACAAGATGATGACAAGATGATGAGAGAATGCACGAGTGCTATCTTCCCAGTCTCCTGATGATCGAAACTGAGCCGGGCAGCTCTTGACTCAGGGAAAAAGGTTAGTTCTTTTCTCACATAAACGCTAGCTAAAGACCCGGCTGGGAGGGTGACCATCTTTCGAGGACAACTTTTCTCCATATCAACAGGGCCTAAAACTTGATCCAAGTCGAACTATTAAAACACATACCGATAGGCATTTTATAGGTTGCAACCGGGGAACTTTTGATAAACCGAACTCAGTGCAACATGCAGGGCTAATTCAACAGTTTCCTACATAATTTGATTAGGTAATAAATAT
>NC_090871.1:28616716-28621716 GCF_036669935.1 Montipora foliosa | reverse complement strand
GATGTCATGTGACCTCAAAGTAACCAGTAAGAGCGCACGCTGTTGGGGGACAAAATTCAGCTATATAAAGGAAAGGAACTTTAGTTAAGTGTCTAGTAGATTTAGCGCTGGAGCACTAATTGGGGACTCTGTAAAGTGAAATTAACAATTAACACAAGTCAAATGTTGGTTTTGGAGGAGAGGGGAAACCGGAGTACCCGGAGAAAACCTCTCGGTGCTGAGTAGAGAACCAACAAACTCAACCCACATATGATGCCGAGTCGAGGAATCGAACCTGGGCCACATTGGTGGGAGGCGAGTGCTCTCACCACTGCGCCATCCCTGCAATTAACAATAAACAATTATTCTCTGAAATTGAGCTAAATCGAAATTCTGCTTGTTAAAACACTTTCACTATTCAATCAAAGTTTTTGAGGTTCATCTGAAATGGAAATTGAAAGTGCAGTTGGTAAAGGATCCCCATGAAATGGCAGCTGCGC
Source organism: Montipora foliosa (assembly GCF_036669935.1). NCBI lineage: Eukaryota > Metazoa > Cnidaria > Anthozoa > Scleractinia > Acroporidae > Montipora > Montipora foliosa. Next base: position 28,621,237 of record NC_090871.1, on the reverse strand, counting down.
TGTAATTGAGGTGAGCGTTTGTTTGTTGTAAAATGACCCGTCTTTTTTCTTGCAGCCGTTTAAAACTTTCAGTAACATTTCTTTTTTGGTGGGCGACCAGCCCTACAAGAGAGAATTACCCCGAGCGAAACAAATTGTTGGCGTGAAGATTGTTTAATTTTCGGCATTAATTATCTGGAAAAACGAAGTCAAACACTATTTGGCAAAAGTATGAACTCTTCTCTTACCCTTGAAAACTTTCAGGCCAAATTTTGTGGCTTTCTTTGTCTTCTGTAGCACAGCATCATTTTGTATTCTCAGTATTTCCGATTCATAAATCCTGGCGAGCTTACGCCGGCCATTTTGTTTTGTTTGGATCAAGCATTATTCACTCCGTAGGGAGTGAATAATGCTCAATTACTCCGAGATAGCGAACCAATCAGATTGCTTGAAACACCAAGATCACAGTGAGCTTATACTAACAATAAATATTCACCGAAGTGGAGGTGGCTACTAGCCACCGAAACTGAGAGGAATAGTTATTTTAGTATATACTGATACTGAAAAAGGCGAGATAATATAGCACAAATATATGATGTTAACTACTTTATTCCTGCAATGATTACTAATGGAATATTTTTGGGCGTGATTTGCAGTTTGAGAAGCTAATCAGGGGCCTGGTTAATGCTAACCTTTGGTTAACGCAACTGGTCACCGGTTAGCGCAAACTACTCTTCGAACAACCCAGCTGGCCAGAGCGCGCCTTTAACAATATCCACTGTTTTGGTATATCCTAATTAGATTTACCTGCATTTAGGATGAATTTATTATGCATCAGCCACAGATTAACTTTACTGAACATTTCAAGATTAAACACGAAGACGCACCACAAAAGAGGTCGCTTCACGCTAGGCTCTTGTTCGGATTTATTTGTTTAAGAGAGCGATTAATACACAGCAACAAAGAAAAAAAAACCCTATAAATATTTCTAGCACAAGAGAAAAAGGCCCGGAAATCAAAAACAAAGAACGACAGATATTATCTCATAACAGATTAAGGACACATTGCCATTAGGATCTTATCTTTTTTTATTGAACAAATTATATATCAAAGGGCTCTGAATGCGTCCATGGTTGAAAATCATGCCTTGCCTTCTTTTGTGCATTTTCGTCTTCAGCTTCATCTTCAAGTTGGTAAATTGAGATTGTTGTTGGTCTCATCAGAAAAAAAGATAACAATGAAATTTCGAGGACCCTTATGCTAGTCAGGAATATACAGAAGAAAAACATAGGGGCACAGCACCGATCCCTTTGGAACACCACCAATTGTCAGCTCAGAAGCAGAGATAAAATCATTGATGTAGGTGTATTGTTTGCGGGCAAATAAGACCTAAAATTAAATAAGACTAAGGCGGTTAAATAAGACCTAAACCAGTCATGCACAATACAGTTTTGTTAGGTAGGATATCGTTGTTTTCAGTATCGCGATCGAATGCCTTCTTCGGGTCAGTATATGCCAAAATGTGGTCAATTTGCAAGTTAAAAGCATGCTTGTCTATAAACCTAATTAGCCATAAAGCCTTGTACACGTTCAAAGATTGATAGGAGTGATATTGAAGGCCAATAATTTTCTGGATTGGTTTCATCTCCTCCTCAGTTAAATGTTGGGATTACTTTTGGTGGTTTTGAATTTAGAGGGGGAGGAGTCATAAACTGCATGAGAGTTTAAAATTTTCACACTAACGGACTACTAATCACAAATACACCGAACTTAATATAGCAGTTTAATTTGATTAATGACGAATACTTCTTGGTGCTTTCTGAAAATTATTGCAAAAAAAAACCAACAAAGAGTTTCCTTACAGGTCTGAATTCGAAAACATGCAAAACGACGAGCGCTAGGCCGAGGTTCGCATTAGAAAAAAGGAGGTCCGAGTATTGGCATCCGTATCTGGGAGAATTGAAGGTGTTTGCATCCTGTTACGACGCCCGGCAATGGCCTTTAGATACTCAGACGTGATTCCTCGTTTTTACAGACCAGTACCAGATATCCATATGATCGCTAATACCATCATGTATTTTATATTTGATCATCACGCCCGTAGCCTGACTCAGTGGAATCCAGATATTCTGAATGCTCAAGCCCTTCAGATGTATTCTGATTCAGTGCCGCTTCAAGACCGCTTTGGTTTTGTAGACGGGAAACTGTCCGATTGGTTGTAAGACCTGGGGAACACCAACAACTGGTGTACAACGGTCACAAGAGAGTTCATTCTCTGAAATTTCAGTCACTGGTATGAGCGAATGGTCTTCAAATAATCGTCAAATATTGTAGAAACTTTATTTACGAAATACACTAGGAACAAGGCTTCATTTCTAGTCGTAATAAAAACCGATTTTCGCTGCAAACACGACGTTCCCGCTGTGAAAAAAGGATGGTGGCACGGGAAAACAGAACAACAATAGATAACCGTTACAATTTAATCAAAGAAAAGAACTCGTCAGCAAACGACTGGTGTCATCAGAACAATTGCCAAAATGCCGTACAAAGTGGTTTTCGGAATCTCTCGGAGAAAAGAAATAAAAAAGCCTCAAATGAGTCACAAGTCACAGCTACATCAAATACAGAGTAGGAGAATGGTCAACAATTCTGAAAAAGTGGATGAGCCAGACATTAAAGTAGAGCGGTGTCTGACACTTGCAAACTGCACACCGCGGACTGCAGACTAACGCTAAATCACAGTTATTTAAAGCTAACCGCTCTAAATAGGGTGCTAAGACCTAAATACTGTTTATCAGCACTATTTGAAATGGGTGCTAGCGCTTAGACTTAAATATTGCTTATTAGCCCTATTTGTAGGCAGCCAGCAGTCTACCTTCGGCAGTTATTATACACCAGCAAGGGAAGAAGAAAAAGAAGAAGTTCGAACTTCAGGATTATGGGCCGCCGAAAATTAATTAACGTAACTGGTAAAGGAAATGCCCCTTCATCTAAATTTGCGACTAGCTCAAATTGTAGAACTTGACGCGTGCTGTGCCAAAAGAATCACAAAGTTTGGATTTATCACTACAAACAGACTCAGCAAAATAAAAAAAATTAAACTAAATATTTCATTTGATAATTCAAAAGAAATAACACTTACAAGAGCCTACAAAATGGCTTCTGATCAATAGATTATAAACTTGACCCTTTTTCTGACTTTTCAAAGTTTTGTTTTTGTTTGCTTTTGATTGTTACGAATTCTTAGTAAGCAGAAGGTAGCGCAAATAACTACGCAAATTAACAATACATCAGGTAAGTTTCACTTCTTTTTCCTTAGAAGACAATTCAATATTCATGCCCCCTGACCTCCTAATCCTAAGCAAGGAGATTTATAAATGAACAATGTCCTTATAAAAAGCTCTGAGAAGGAAAAGCAGAATCAATTATTATGCACAATATCCCCAACCATATTGCTAATCGTTCAAAACCAGTGCCTAGGTTTAACAACCACTGGGCCCGGTTGTTCAAAAGCCGATTAACGCTATTTCCAGATTAAAAATAACGAAGGAGTTCATTTCTCTATTCCTAAATGCTGTTCAACGCTGATATTCGGCAACACTTAAAAATTAGAAGAAGTAAATCGTGAAAAATGAAAATAAGCAAAAGAAACTTTCACCAAAAAGTTGAAAACATGAAACAAAAGTTTACGCTAATCCTGGATTAAGTTAATCGGCTTTCGAACAACCGGGCCCTGGGGTTCTATAAAATACTCGTGAAACATTTAAGCTACACTAAGTTCATCCACTCACCTCTAGAACCAAATTACTTACCTAAATAATACACGTACACGTACTTGCTGATAATTGATGGGTTTTTGTTGATGTTTCCTACTTTCAATTTCAACCTAGTTTAAAATAAAATGACCTAGGTTGGAATTAAAATTAACCTAAATTTAACTGTAACAGGTACATAATTTATATTACTAGATACATGGCGCAGTTGAATTAATTTATATAGATATTTCCACCTTATGAATTTTCGATATTATTGTTATTATGGCAGTATACAAACGTCTGGATGCCCAGACCTATAAGCTTTTATTGGGCGGCAAACCGTAGCCAGTAAATGCATAGACTAAATAATAACGCTAAGATTACTAATTCTAACGTATTGGTATAAAAATGAAAAAACTATACTATACTACTACTAGACCTATATGATTTTTTTAAATATGTTTCTTTACAGATTAGTAATAAAGTAATAAAAAATGCCCTCCTTTGATTGGGTTACTTGAAAATCTTAAACGAGTATGCAATATTAAGCGTACTAGTGATGACTGACTTTTGCATTTGTGCTACCGAATCGCTTTTTTCTACTTTTCCCCAACTAGCTGCCTTAGTGCCTTACTAACTTCCAATTCTCTCGAGTAGCCTCCAAGAAATCCCAAAATAATGTTGTACTGTGTCACACGATGCTCTGGGTATCTCTGCTGCAGCTCCCAACGCAGTGGCCTCGTACTTAGAGGTCTTCTCAGCAGCCTTCTCTTCTCTATTCTCAACG
>NC_090871.1:28571716-28599216 GCF_036669935.1 Montipora foliosa | reverse complement strand
GAAAAAAGAGTAATTGCACGATTTCTCGGAGGCCGTGGTCGTTCGAGTGCTGGCTTGGATGGAAAGTGCATCAGCAAAGTTGGCAGCGTACTGGGAGGTGAATTCACATGGAAAGCAACGCTAAGTGAAGCCTTCTTTGGGCCATTTCATCTTCACTTTGGGGCCGGATTGTCAACAGTTGCAAAGATCGATGGCAGAACCCTCGAGCTGAAGTTTGCTGGCTGCGGTTTCGAGTTTGGAAAAAAGATAGGATTCTCCCTGTTTGACAACGAGTTCTCACTTGATGCTGGTACGCTATTTGGAGGCCCCTTTGCATTACCTCCATTGCCTTCATCTCCTGCAAAGCCGGTGATAAACCAGTCGTAAACCCTTCGACCGCGCCCGGCGCGTTACAAGCGACCTAATGTCATTCAAGCCTAGTTATTACACTTGAACAAGAAAGAAAGATGGCGTGAGTCACAATTACCAATGACCATATTTTTGCTATATAAGTTGTTTATAAATTGATTTGTTATACATTCCCGATTTAGTACAAGTATTTTTGTGATATCAAAGTTGTTTCATTTAAGCGTAGTTTAGGGTCATTTGCACTTGACTGAACGAGAAAAAAAAGATTGTATGAGCCACAATTACCAATGACAATATTTTTGTTTATTTTTTTTATTATACATTGATTTGTATTTTCACGCAATGTGATACATTCCCGCTTTAGTGCAAGTATTTTTGTCTTGTGACATCAAAGTTGTGTGATTTAAGTGTAGAAAGAAAGATGACATGGGTCACAATTACAGAGCTCTCAAGTCTCAAAGTTTCCAAAGAGTGAGATGCTTGCTTGAGATCGCGCCAAAGGCGCAAGTGACAGTGTTTCTTGTGCCGGAGGTGTCCAAGAATTCTAGGGGGTGCTGGGACATGCTCCCCCGGAAAATCTTTGAAATTTTCACTTCTCAGATCGCTGGAAATGCATGGCCGAGTCCGCCATTTTGTTTTATTCATGCTGCTTGCTAAGAGCCACCATGTTATGATGGTCAGCCTGAGCTAACGTATCGGCCTATAATTCATATATTAACGGGTGAAAGTCCTGAAGAAACAAGAAAATTGGTCGCACACGAACAGATTGAACATTGTTCGAAGTTCAGTGCCAGTGAAGGAACGAAACCGGAAATCATGAGCACTTTTGAAAGCTTAAAAGGTAGAGTTACCTACGAGAAAAGTGCCAATGCGTGAGAAATGCTAGTGTTGGCACGAGAGTGTGAGATTGCATCGAAATGCGTAAGACTTGAGAGCTCTGCAATTACCTGACCATGTTTTTTGTTCCTATAAACCCTCTGTGTTGCACTTTCACGAATTGTTGTACAGTTCTGCTTTAGTACAAGTATTTTATCTTGTGGCATTAAAGCTGTTTGCAGGCAAATCTGACGGCTTTTTGATACTGTTCTCGGGACCCATCAACTATGTTAAAATTTGAAGAACAGAAAAGCAATGCAACGTCCTTCTACGCGAGTTTGTGATTCCAACAAACAGGGTACACCTGATAGTTCATGTGATGGACGATCGCACACACAATACCGCGAGAAAATTGGGTTCAATACCATCAAAGCTTTTTTTAAATAAAAGGCAAAATAACTATTGCTTTAGCGTTGTTGTGCAAAAATAAAATTCCATTCAGCTCATTCGTGCGTTTTACAGTTCACTGACGTTAGCCGAACACTGAAATGGCTTCCTACGAAATTGCGCAACAGTGTGCGTTTCTGGCCTTCTTAATAAAATAACATTTTTCCCTTTGTATTATAAACAAGTATTCGCAAGTTTCCTCGTAAATTTAAGGATTAATATCATTCGCGTTTTCAGCAGTCGCAGATCTGATGCAACCTCTGAAAATACGCTTGATATCAAAGTACTATCATCTTCTCGTGGCGGCTAAAAAGAAACCAGATTGCTTTCAATTTCGATCGGCATTTAGGGAAGCTACATGGCGCGCGCGCGCGGAGCACCGTAGTTAAGAAAATATGGTAACCCATCGATGGGAGAAATTTTGGTTTTATAGCTATGACGTCATCGACCGTCCGCTTTGTTCGTACGTCCGTCTGTACGTACGTCTATCCCTCCATGTATGCCAATGTGGTCAGTATCACGCTAGTTTACAGCATACATCTTTGATATTGGACATCCATGTTATGATCAATTGACACCTGTATCCGCTGACCAGTATCACCTGACCATATTGCGGGCTCAAGCTTACAGCTCACCGAGGTCAGCTTTTTTTTTTTTTAAGTTGATCGCTGACCAGATGCTGGTTTGCGATTGGATTGCAGGCTAACCTTAACCCTAACCCTAACCAAGATTAACTCACCTAAAAGTAAACGAGGCTTCATTTTTGCGCGCTTTCTGCGGCTCGACGCGGCTGCACGGCCATAGCACGTCAACTATAGTTCTCACACAGTCAACGCTTTTCGTGTTCAGGTGGAAAACGGTTTGGAAAATGTTTTCTTTGTACATTTTTCGCTGGTTCCAATCCAGTTTGACATATCATGATAGCTGTGGTCCACACTGGTAGCTACGCAGTTATTCAAGCATCGGAGGGATATAAATTTTAATTTGTTTAGAGCTGGTTTTTTACTCGTGGATATATCCACGAGTTTTGGTGAGGTTCTTTATGCAAATGTGTCACTCCTGCGTAACCGGAAGTTCGATCTAAAAGGCCAATCAGGATGGATAATCACAACGCAGCTTAGAAAGCTGTGACTTCCCGTTCGCGAGGTTGTGCACCAGTAACTGTTATCAGTCCTATAAGCGGACAACAGGGAACTACTGTGAATATTGGACATCTAGATGGAAGACACTATGTTTCAGCACTTCTGTTAGATTATTATAATGACATTATTTCAGGTTATGAAATCAGCGGTGTTACCAATGTCAACAATTATTCAGAGCCTGGTAATTGATTAATTAACGATGGCCAAAAATGATGTGAGTGTCAGTAATAATTTCTACAAAGCAGTGGTAAAAAAAAGCTTATTTGAGAGAATCTATCAAGTGGAAGAGACAAATCACTTGAAGAGTTCAGGGAAAAGAAAAACAATGCAAACTGCTAAAACTGATCTGAAAATATTGAAGCAGCAAAGGGAATAGAAAAAGAAAAGCAATCCAGAACATATCAGAGACCTAAACAGAAAAGCATAAAACCATTTAAGGAAAGCTATGCAGAGCTCAAGGCTAAACCAAACTGAAATTTGTCAAGGTCAAGACTCTATTAGACATTCCATGTCAAAAGTGATTCAGTCTTTTTCGTGATAAGATAACACATGGCCCTGAATATGTATGCACTTCCTGTGATCAATTATGGTTCAGATCATCTGTTTCTAAGTGTAACAGTATCGAATATAGTGATAAATATTGGCAAGGTTTGTTGGAGGAATGTATAACTGGCACAAAACGTTTTACTATTACTGAATGGATCTGCTCTACTTGCTAAACCTGATGACATTAACAATATGACCTGGCAATAAAAACCAGACCTTATTCAAAACTATCCTGTCATCTGTGCAACGAACTTTGAACACATGGTACAGCTCTTTATAGAGGATGTGTTAAAGAAAAATCTTATGCCTATTGGAGAAATGATATACTTATTTCACAGGGTTGAATTCCAGCAAAGGGGATTACCTCACATACATGCATTATTTTGGGTATCTATTTGCATATGAGAGCCCACCATGCTGTTACACAATTATCCAACTAGCAATGCTAATGCATAAAGAAAACTTCAGCCTGCCAATTTTAAACGCGGTAACTTTCATATCCACGAGTAACGACAGTGGCACTTTGATTTTCCTTTATTGCAATTTTTGGCATATCTTTAGACGCTCTGATAAGGTTGCATGATGCCTGGAGAACCTATGACTAGAACAGAAACGATAGGAGAGCGAAAAATAATGAAAACGACAAAACAGAATACCAGTAACAGCTCAAACTTGGTGGAAGAAGTTACTCCACAAACTCTTTCCTTGGGCACTAAACCGTTTGTTATTGTTACGGATGCGTTGTTTAAAGAGGATGCGTATTTTTAAAAAAGTGTTTTAATCGGGTTTTCCTTGTTCAGGAATTAAACTCGTTTTTTATTGTCAACTGGAATTAAATAACAATTATCTGTACTCTTTTGGACATAAAGAAAAAGTTGATTTGTTTGTTTGTTTTCTCGGTTTGCGCAACTGGTTTTCGATGTGCCTCGTCACTAGTGACAAGAAAATTTGCGCTTATGTTATAAACAAGTAATCGCAATGAGTTCTCATAAAATTAGGGGGAAATTTCATTAGCTTGTATTTTCAGACGTTTGTTTAAAGCACCTAAAGGTAATTTATAGTGTTGCAGCGGATCTTGTTTGCATTTCGTCCTTTCTTGGTTGCATTGCCGTATGTTGCCGATTCTAGTTCCAAGCCAACTTGCCGTGTACAGTAAATGATCTCGTTTTCAGAGATGAAGTGGAATAAAGTTCATCAACAAAACCCTTTTTTTGACCTTGAAATGACAAATTTTTTTCATGGTTTCTAATTTTAGTGTGATTCCTATTCGCTGGCTATTGACAGTTAACTCCGAAATAGCTTTTTAAAATAATATTTCCTCTTCCGTTCGCTCGCTGAGGGTGTGCTTGTTTTCTTTAAAACTCATGCGGTTCAATAAAATTCCTTGCCAAACTGGTGAATTCCAAAATAAATTTCACTCGAAAAACCGACATCGCACTCATCGCTTCGTGATTCATGCGATATCGGTTTTTAGCGTGAAATTTACCATGGATTTCACTAGTTAGGCAATGAATTTTTCTACAGAAGAAAGCAAAGAAAATGATTTAATTAAGCAGCAACCGGAAACATCAAAACGCAGACAATTCGAAACCTTTTATTTTCACTAACCCTACAGGTAGTAAGAATAAATAGCCACTGAGGGCGCTCGGCCTTTAGGCTTGGCTAAATCTATATTTTATTTTATTTTTTTCCTACTTGTTTGGTACATATTTAACAATTATTGGACGCGGTTGAGAAAAATATCGTGATTTGTCGGTGGCGAGCAGATCAATTATTTGCCGAAGCCGAAGGCTGAGGCAAATAACAGCCTCCTACAGAACGAGTATCAAACACTTGATTTCGTTTGTTTCGTTTGACACCATCATACAACCCCCATACCCCCTCCTCCCACCCCTTACATATTGGATGCAATATAAAGACAAAACAAAAGTTCCAATGAAAAGAGATCAGATGGCAGTCTTCAAATGAAAGGAAAAGGAAAAAGAAGCATACATGATCAGACGGTTTTAGTGGCTTGCCATACTCTTCCAACAAATTACGAAAAATTTAAGGTTTTTATTGTTTTCAATGTCGTTCCGATACGGGTGGTTGACATAATTGACTGAACGCAGGTGAGATGAAATAATTGCGACCTGATCGTCATCTCAGACAAAAGGCGAATTTGTATTTACTTGTGACGTTCTCGTAAACTCCACTTCGTCATCTTTCTTATTCAAGGTACCTTAAGCATAGTTAGTATGCCTTAAGTTAATTTGTTTGGACAAGATTTCGATTGAAATCAATTTAAATTTATTTGCAGCAGAATTTTCTCATCTGTAACGAATCGAGGAATCCTTTGGTGATTGGCCGCTAGGACGAAGAAGGTTAGAATTAAACAGAGTAACTTGCCTGGACATGACACTCGCCAGTGTAACATTGCATGACATAAAAGTCAAATGCTAAATAACCGAACAAATATTTGCACAATTAGGGCCACTTGCAAAAAGCGCAATGGATAAAATGTTAGGCTAGTTCATACTGAGGTCCAAGTACGCCATATAAGAAACTCGTTAATAGGTCAACTTGAGACTTACGGTACTTGAGGTCTTATCACCTTATCCTGTTTTGATCTGCTCAAGTACGCATTCGAGGTGGGGTGAAACTAGACTTGAGATAATACTTCGTTTCTTCTGAAGATACTCCGTTTCGGTTGCAAAGAAAGCTACTTTAACTAACATTCTTACGCATCCCTTGTATGAATCTGTCCGCTGTGATGGAGCAGATGTGGAAAGGAAGTAATTGCAAATGCTATTCCTCTGCCGTGATAAAGTTCACTGACTAAATTAAACGTAACTTCGATGAGACATATAGATACACACGTTAAAAGGAAAAACAATCTTTGTGTAAAAATTATGAGGTCTTATGAATGTATTGATGAATAAACTTTGTGTATAGTCTAATAAATTAACATCAAATCACAATTTCCGGACTTGCATAATTTGCATTTGATCTGCCTTTGTGCAAGAGTCACCTCTTGGTTCTTGGAAAGACTTAAGGGGACGGATTTGTCCTAGATTCCGATTAAAAAAGGAAAGTGTCTCAACTCTTTTGGTGCTTATTGTATGAACTAGAAAATGCAGCATTACACGTAGGTAAAAGACTGCGTGGCAATGTTAGAAGCATAAATGATTGTACTTTATACTGTTTTTAAATTAACACTAGCTGGAAGTAATTGACGATAATTAGGACGTAGTTACAGCCATTTTCTCTGTTTGACGATGACGTCACAGTAGCGCGCAAACCTAAGTAACACTAGTGGGATGGTTTTCCGGTGTAAAATCGATCCAGAAACATACGCATCCGTCTGTTTTGCAAAGGATTTTGAAAGGGATTGACGTCAAGGGACATAATGGAAAAATCAAGTGAAGCTATGATCTTCGCAGTTACGAACGCAATTTTTACAATTGCGTAGAGAAGCCTGAAAAATTCAGGACTTCAACGGGGTTTGAACCCGTGACCTCGCGATTCCGGTGCGACGCTCTAACCAAGGTCACGGTCACCAAGGTCGCGAGGTCACGGGTTCAAACCCCGTTGAAGTCCTGTCAGTGGCTTCATAGCTCAGTTGGTTAGAGCGTCGCACCGGAATCGCGAGGTCACGGGTTCAAACCCCGTTGAAGTCCTGAATTTTTCAGGCTTCTCTACGCAATTGTAAAAATTGCGTTCGTAACTGCGAAGATCATAGCTTCACTTGATTTCATATCCGCAGTTCATATATGATTCATTTCATATACCATTTCATCATAATGGAAAAAGCTAGGATATCTCGGGCCTCGATTTATCGAATTTTAAAGAGCATGGAGATCAAGCAAGCCATTTCAGAGCGTGTGACTGACGAGAAAAGTGATTCGTCGTCATCGAAAATTATCACCGAGAATACGCCGTCAACGTCTTCTACAAATTTCGAAATTAAGGCGAGAGGAAGATCAGTTTACTGTCAAGAGATTAATGAAGCAAGCAGGGCTGCATACATCCATTCAAAACTTTCGATGAGTTCTGTCAAACAGTGCAAACAACTACACAACATTTAGATAAGAAATTAATCGACAGAACCATCAATAGTATGAGCCATAGAATGGATTTAATCATTGCAAACAAGGAACAACCCACAAAGTTTGTTCTTAAAACGGACTACCGGACTTTGTCTTTGCAAAAATCATTCGAAATTTAGAGAATTTCCCGCAAAATCTGAATTCTGAGTTCGTGTTGTTGTCAATGTTGTTGTGTTTTCTCTCATGAAATTGGATTCGGATCGTCAATTCATGATCCTTTATGGCGTATGTCATACTCGATAATTTGTGTTTTATTGCTGAGGAACCTGACAAGACTGTCAGGACAGAAGAATAACAACAAAAATTGAAACAAGAAAATTAAACAAGAGAAACCCCGGTCCGGCGTTTTGGCTGCTACCACATCTGATACAAATTTAGCCCTAAATGATTTACATCGATTTTAAAACATATTCAGTTAATATGAAGACTAAAGGTTGACGTTGAAAACTTTGAAATCTCCACTGTTTGCGTCAGCGTTGGATTATATTTACAACCCTTGGTGGCCTCGCGTGGAGGTTTTAAATGTGATACAACTGCAGAAATTGTTTTTGTTTCTCGATGTGCTGTGCTACTTTTATAATGAGTAATAGATGACACTAGAGCTACCCCCGCTGTAATCAAGCTACATAGCATATTCAACTGAAAAGGTTTCTGTGTCGTGTATCCTAATAGGCGCATGTACGAAGGCCTGGGTTGCAACAAATGATGGGTTTGCTTTATGGGTTTGCCCTGTGGGACTCCTGTGGGACTAATTTTGTAAATGAATGCGTAAGTCAACCTTTGGTTGCAATGTTTTTCAAATAAACAACTATCTATCTATCTATCTATCTATCTATCTATCTATCTATCTATCTATCTATCTATCTATCTATGTCAATTGAGCCGTTCAGCTACAACTGACGGCTGAATTAATCATCTTTCAAGGCTTATGCTGAACGCTCCCATTTCATTTATCATCACATTGGTATTTCTTAATTATTGCTCCTACAGAAAATTGTCTCATAATTATCTATTATCATGAACAAACCAAATCATCCGAATAAATAAATCACAGTACGCGCACTATGACCAGGAATATAAAAGCCTAAGAAGAATACAACGTCAACGTGTAAGTTATTCCAGTAGCGTATGAGTATTAAGATTTTCTCACCTACTAGAGACAAACAACAGGAAACCCAGTAACAATTTCTGCCCTTATAGCACTACTAATTAATTTGGGTACTTTGGTGCTTTTAAGTCATCAGTACCTAGTAGTACTGATATATTCCGTGCGCACCTAATCCTGGCAACTTGATATTTCCAGAAAGCCACGTAAGTAGGTACAGGCCGATTTTGATATTCCTTCCTCTTCTTCCTGCTTTCAGCATCACTCGTGTCCATTAATTTCAGATGGATAACTAATTTCACAAAGTGTTCCTTTGGCCCTATATCTATACACCTAATTTCGAAATGGCCGCCATTTTAGTATTCTTTTGTTTGATTGCAAATTGGCGTTTTTGACCTCGCTTTCAAACGTAAATTTCAAAAGAATATTTCACTTTGAACGAAACCAAAAGGTCCGGTTTGCAATCAGACAAAAGAATACTAAAATAGCGGGAATTTTCGAATAAGGTATATTTTTGAATGTAAAGATAAACAGCTACCTCTACCCTAACCAAAATAGGGCACGTAACCTAACACCCATCTTATTGTTGAAAATAGATAGTAAATTCTGAGACTTAACTGAACACATCGCATTGGATATCAAAACAAGGCGTAAGAATGACAAACCGAGAATTCATTATATTTTTTTTGATAATACAATTTATTAAAAACAAGATCATTGGATAATGCATTCCAGAGTTTTGATTCCCTTACCCATCATGGTATATGAGCTATTATAACAGTAACTGTACGCAGCAGTCTTTTTATTTTTACTATGAGATGATTATAGCCAACTGGGTGCTACATGCCTCGTTTGCTATCTGACTGATGATCTCATATCCAACGCGCGCTCGTGGAATAATTGTTAAATATACATACACAAGCTATATCACTTTACTATTACAAATACGACAGTCACGTGCGGTCTACATTTGGGCTTCTCTCGGGATTTTTTCTCCAATCAAAATGGAACATAACTGAAAATGCTGTTAAAGAGCTATGTTAATGCAAACAAAAGGACGACCGAACTCGTTAAGGGCAACCTAGCCTGCGTAGCCAGCGGTTTTGTCCGAGGGAGGGCGGGAACAAAGCCTCGCGGCTTCGTCGTTCGATCGCTCGCTCGGATAAAACCGCCAGCAACACAGGCCAAGGGGAACCCGACTCAGAGGTTGGTTGCCCCTATCATCTCTGTCGTCAAAACCTTTCCCGTAATGCTAATATTCACCCGCCTCCAATATATGGAAAGCTTGGTGAATTTTGGAGCGTGAAGTGAGTTGCTAGCGATATCTACTAGGCTACACTACGGATTCATTTTCCGAAAGGAAATATATCTCAAGGTACTTGAGGTCTATCTGCGATGGTTTCATAATCTGGAACGTCGTGAAGAACAAATTCCCCTTCTTTCAAATCGGCTGGTCTGACGGCTTCCATGCTGTGTTGATACCCATACAGAAAGTATATGATGAAACCTGAAAAATATAATTATTGCGAAAAGGTTTGCACGAAAGATATCAGATGATATGATTCATTTATGTCTTTCGTGTATCAAATGTTTCGTATAAGGATCAGAATGGGCTTTCCCCGATTAAGGACAGTACCACCTCATACGAAGGAATTTTTCTCTGTTTAAGCACCACGAAGAAAATTAAGTAGATCTGATTTTAAATCCTCTCGTGATGTTTTCGGGGTCTATGTTTTGCGGATTGTCTTCCCTTACTTTGATTTCCTCCTTGACTTGGATCTTTCTTCTTTTCTACACAGGGATAACATCAATATTGATCTTTCGACTGAGTTCTCCAAGCAATTTGCGTATCGCGTTCGCAGCTTTCTGATCCTTGAAGGGCAGCACTATTCTGATTGGAGCTTCTTGCTTCTCAACCACCTGCTGCTGGGTGCGTGAATCCTCAGCGGACACTTTTGTATATGAATAAATTTTCGAATGGAGGACTGCACAAGCTTTTCAGGTCGAGTAAATGCCTCTTTGAGGCGTTCGCTGTCCTGATATCTTGCGTCCAAGTGGTTTTGGTAATTGTCTCATCGTTGTATGTGCCTTTGGTAACTTCATGATAGCGGTTTTCAATTGCGTGTCGTAAAACAAATACCAAAGTAATTACTTCGACCAATCACGGCAGGTGCAGTTAGCGCAATGAACCAATCCAAATTGGTGGCAATTCTATGTAACTTGCTCAAAGCAATTCCATGTAACTCACCAATCACTAAGCGTAACAATTGCAATCGCGTAATTACTTTGGGCAGTCATTTGAAAACGTCTCTAATGTTTCTTAATTACTTTAATTATCCCATTTTAGCTTTCGTGAAATTCGTAACGATTTTGTCATTTTAAGCTGGCTGGAACCAGTTTCACTACTTTTAAAAGACCTTTATTACAAGGGTTGTCACTACAACACTGTATCGCATAACAGCAATGTTATGGTACTCCAGTTATTGCTTAACAAAATGCGCCCACTAGTGTAACGGAATAGGTTACCAAGGCAACATGAAAAATCTCCAAAAACGGCATCCTATTCTACGATAAAAAATGGGGGTCACCCAGTTCATTTTTGAGATATAAGCAAGTAAAGACGAAAATATGGTGTTTTCCTTGGAGAGCTTTCATGTTGCCATGGTAATCTAATACGAGACAATAGTGGGCGCATTTTGTTAAGCACTAGTTTTTGTTTCCTATGGTACCATAAAATTGCTGTTACGTGATACGGTATAGTAGTTATAAACCTTCTGATAAGAAGGTCTCGTGAAAGCGATGAAAACTGGTTCCAGCCACTTTAATCTATTGGCAATATATTTATTCTTATCTTGTATTCTCTATCCCCAGTTTTGAAAATGACCACGGAGAAGTCGAAATGCTGTGACTTCTTATCACTATTTTTATCACAAAATCTCTTCCTAAGAAAGTTCTCATTAAAAACAAAGAAACAGTTTACTTTGCACATTTGATTGGAGTCTGTTAAGATTTACAAACATTGAAACAAATGGAGCTACCTTTAGCGTGGAGGCCGTCCTCTGTCGATATACATAAATAAATAAATAAATAAATAAATAAATACACACTTAATTGACCACTCCCTATAAGGGGTTTTCAGGGCCAATGAAACGCAATCACGACAGAACAGAACATTCAACAACAACTGTCAAGAATCCCAACTGGCTGGAGGCAAACCAGTTGGCTATTTATAAGTGCAGCGGAGAAGTTGAACCAGGAACTACCCGAAACAAATTCAACCAATGACCAGAGGGTGTCTTGAACCCGGGATCCTGTGACGATAGCCAAGGGGGACTCCCTTGGGGTAAACAACAGGAAAGAGAAAAGAAAGAAAAATGCCAAACCCCTTCCCTCGATCTCGCAACACGCTACTGTGAACTACCTAGTAATTAACAACAGTTTTATTAACGTATAAACAATAGGGGAAAAAAACCTGAAGAAAAAACGAATCATAAGGTAATCCTAAAATTAATTAATTCATGAGTAAATACGATCCTTGAATGCGTATGATTCCCTGAAGCTTAATTAAACATAGGTAATAGACGGGAATGGTTATGAAACCCGACAGCTTTCTTTGTTGTAGGTTGTAGTTCTCGTTTTTGGCCTTGACCGTGCACAAAACACAATAGTTGTTTACTCCGTACTGAGGAACTAACCAATAGAAACGTGTTGGTTACGTAATTCTTGCATTGTGTATGAGCTCAAAACAAAAGATTGTGCACGGTAGTGGACTTTCCAACCTAAATCTTGGCATCTTTGTTTGCTCCTTTGACATTTGCCGAGCTTCCAAACCATTCCCCTCTATTAATAAACTATGCCTCCTCCTACTCTCGTTCTGTCATTTCAGTTCATAAATTCCGCCATTAACAAAGGGATTTCGTCTTTGAAGTCTTGTCGCGGCCCCTGCTAATGGCTCTTAGCAGTGATACAGGAAAAATATCTTCTTCACCTTCAACCTTTCACCACTAACTTTTCTCTTAAAGTGGTACTACGACCAAAAAAAAATTTGGTTTTCCTTTGGATTTCAAAACTATGTTAACTAGACACTAACTCACCCAAGTTTTAAGTTCTGATTTTAAAAAGACACCTGTTTATTTTAGCTGGAATTTTCTTATTTATTGGTCCGCCATTACTAACTTTAAAATCTTGAGAGAGCTGGGTCGAGGAGAAAATGACGTCAAACACGCACTAGTTTAAGAATGCAATGCGTACGCGGCCTAATTAATGTGTACGCGGCCTAATTAATATGCAGCACGGAAGTCTCGGGCTTTCAGACTTTTCAACCCGTGTTCTGCATATATAATAAATTGCTTTTAGACGCTGAAATTTTAAGCTAGTGAGTAAATGACGTCATTTTCTCTAGATCCAACCCTCTGAGGTCCAATCGGCCAGTTTTGAACGTGAGTAATGGCGGACCATGAAATCCAAAACTTACACTCAAAATAAACAGCCTTTGGATAAAACTCAAAGCTCAAAATTTTGCCAGTTAGGTGTTAAGCGAACACGCTTTCAAAATCTGAAGAAAAAAAGGAAATGATTTTTTTATCATAGTACCACTTTAACGTTCCTTCTTCAACTCTTCTTCTTTCCAACTAGCCGCCGACGCCCACGTCTTTTACACATATATAGCTTCACTAGTTCATTCAAATTACAACAAACATTTTTACGTGACTACATAACTACACAAAAGGCAAGCGTTCTAACCACTGGGTCGCATTACCGAGCAGTGTTGTATAAAAAAATTCACAATCCCTATCCACTCCACCGTGAGTAAAGACATTTCCACCTGCTTTTGTACGTGGTGCACGCTGGGAAATTTACACGGCAAAAGTATACAAGCCGGGGGCGTTCCTGGCCAGTTTTTACCAGTTAGCCAGTTGCAAAAAAGAAAACGTTATTGTTGTTTAATCCGTATACGGAAAGACTTTGCGTTATTGTCATTATGGAGCTGATCACAAATTTTGAACTTCGTGCTATCTTTAACAATACTTTAAAGTTTCTAAAAAAAATTAAATTAAAAAATTTAAAGAACATTTTAAACTAGAGAGCAACACTCTGCAAGCTGTATCTGTAAAACTTGTTTGTTCTCCGACGCGTCACGTTTAGCTAAGGTAGACTTCTTCAGGAAGTTTCAAGCCATATCTGATGGCAAAAATGACGGCAACAAACACTAAAGTTTGACCGGATTTTCGAAAGGGAACAGGCGCAGTTGTGAAACATTAGGGCAAGGCGTGAGAAACAATGTTTGGCCCCAAAACATTGTTTCACACAAATAAAAATTTCCAGGCCTACAAAAGAATGGCACATTTATTTCCAATTCGTAATAAAACGTTGAAAAGAAAGGAGCAGGAGGCTGGGAAAGGTAGCTAATCGAGTAGTGGCTGAAAGTTTTAAAAACTCGAGAAAGGATAGCCTTAGTCAGCGACGTTGGGTTAATTTGGTTTGGTAGGTTTATTTTTTGTGTTTTTAGGACGCTAAGAACTTTTTAGTTCAAAAGGAATGCATGTTTTTGAATTCCAGAATTTTGAAGCAAGCAACCGTGGACAATCATCCTGTCGGTGTACGTTCGATCAGTGGTTTGATCTGATCGGCGTAATTACAAGTTGAGAAACTAAATATTTTGAGCAAGAGCCGATACAACGTAGATTTGATTGTAAATGCAAGTGGTAAACACCCCAGCACGGTCGCTCGCTGAATATTCACGTAAGATAGTCCGTCACACGAGGAAGCAAGTTATAATAATTTGAGCTTAATTTTCTTCTTTCTTTTCGACTGAGCTGAATAATAAATCTCTTATTGGCCGACATAGTGTGCACAATAATCTCTTGGTGTGTAGCATCGTGCGATGTTTTTACTTGCCTCTTGTATTTTGGCTAGCCCGTAGGGCGAGTCAAAATACAAGAGGCAAGTAAAAACATCCTACGATGCTACACACCACTGTTACACCCAACAATGTTACAGAGAGACTCGTAAAAATATCCCGCGATACTACACACTACAAGTACAGGGCATGGCGAACTAAAACGGGGGGACATTGGGGTTACCGAATACCGCATTTCCGCGCCAAAAATTGGCAAATACCGAAATACCGCGTTCAAAAACTGTTAAATATTTTACCGAAACCGGATTACCTTTGTTAAAACAAATCGCGCTTGCAAAGCGTGATCTTGCACCAAGGAGGAAGGTTAAAGAGTTTCCAATTTTCCCCTGGAGCGACCGGAAGTCTGATAATTCCCGTGACGTAATTTCTGCACCGAATACTAGGAACCAAACATACAAGAACCACTTTCCGTAGGATTTGATCATGCCGCAATTCCGAACTTTTCGGACGACAATTTCCGAAATACCGCGCTAAAAATTAACGAATCCCGCATTTCCGCACACCCCAATGTCCCCTCCTAAAATAATGCTTTCCTCCTCAAGCACACGCAGTAGTATTGCAAACAATAGTCCGTTAAAAATTAAAACTTCTCATTGACCCTGAATGTTTTCTTCCGAAGAAGTCCTACAATAAGCGCCAAAAGGGTTGTGACACTTACCCTTATAAGGAATCTCGGACAATTCCTTCCTCCAAAGTCTTTCCATCTAATCCCCCTCCCCCCCCCCCCCCTCCCCAAGAATGTTGCTTTCTTATCGCCAACGCTTCCCTTTTCCGTTACCAACATTGAAGGGGGGAGCCGGGGGAAGAACGGGGAGTGCAAGTGGAAAATGTAATGTTAAGGTGATTTTTCCCTAATTGTTGTCTTCCCAGTTCAGTGCCTCAACTATTTTTTGTCGCTTATTCCTTGACATAATTTCCGCATCGAATACTGGGAACTTTTCGGAAGACAATTTCGGAAATACCGCGCTAAAAATTAATGTATACCGAATTTCCGCAGACCCCAATGTCCCCTCCTAAAACATTGCTTTCCTCCTCAAGCACCTGCAGTAGTATTGCAAACAATCGTCTGTTAAAACTTAAAATTTCTCATTGACCCTGAATGTTTTCTTCCGAAGAAGTAATTTTTCCTTATAATTGATTGAAAAGAAAACCTGTTTTTCGATATTACATATTGAACGAAACAATAACACGCTTGACCTTTCAAATAGTTTTATCTAACTTTTTCCGCGCTTCGAAAAATTTCAAGATCTATAAAAAATAATACCATTAAGCTAACTGTTTTGGTATTTAGCCCAAGGAGCATGCTTTCTGCACAAGAAATCGTGAAATCACGCCACAAAAATACAAAATCCCTAAGTGACAAAATAATCCGTGATCTCCAGTTCGTATGTGCAGTAAACAATAGGTGGCGCCGAGAATTGTGCCAGCCTACAGATGGGTTGTAGCTTTTCGGTCTTCATACTTCCTACTCTTACATGTTTTACGGAAAGAAGGCCCCGTTGCCTTCTATGGCATGTTCTCTAACTTAAGGGAAGAATTTTAATTCTCCATTTGATGTACAGACAATGATTAACTTTCAAGTCCGATGACTTAGATCCAAACCATGAATACGCGACTGCTATCCCTTTTCATTTTACAGAGAAACAATACAGGTGTGATGTCCTTAATTTACGAGGCTGCGAACTAGAAATCATCCCTTGTTTGTGGTTCTATGTTACCGTATAATTGAGATAAATTGTACACGTTGTGTAGGATGAGACACTTAATACAGTGCCGGGCTCATTTCAAGTGAAATTAAATCTACTGACTTACACATCTTTTCGTAAAATGAGTATTAATGCTCGATTATGTAAAACAAAATTGGTTAAGGTAGTACAAAAGCTGTTGAAGACAAGAGGCAAACAGAGGTCAAGGGCAACACGAAGGCTCCCTTTCAGACTTCTACTGTGGGCGCGTTAATACGGCAGCAGTGGGTGTCACTGCAATCCCTTTGCATGCACAACTTGTCCCCAGTCTTACTGTCATTCTTTTTACTGACAACATATGTGAACTTCGGAGCGGGAACGTGCTGGGATTCGAACCCGGAACGGCTAGATGAGCGATATCTACTACACTACGCTCAGTTAAAGATTTACTGAAAGAAATATATCACACCAAGTACTCACCTATTGCCATCCAAATTCCAAAGCGTGCAAAAGTCATCCATTGAAGATTTGCCATCAATAAGACATCAATGAAGATGGAAAGAGCAGGAATGTAAGGGACTCCAGGGACCATGAATGAAAAGGTATCCTTATTCTGGGGCTGGAGTTGGAGAACAACAAGTGAAACAATGATTGTTCCGCCAAACATGCAAAGAAGAAAAATTGCCCACCAGTCTGGTTTAAGAACGTATTGAAAAGCGACGGAAAGGACAACTACAAGTCCGATAATTCCAACAACCAGCGAAAACACCGACAATTTGATGCAAAATTCCCACATTTGCTTCGTCTTGTGTTTTGCAGCTTTGTCATCATCAGCCAGCTTTCTTTCCCTGTATGTTGTTGATTGATGAGTTTCTTTGAAAACTTGGAAATTTTCATCATAGCTATCTGCATTTACACCGATGTTTTCAAGCCATTTTCGGGTTCTTGCTTTTGTTTCACTCGCCCCATGTTCATCAACGCGTTGAACTCCAGGTTGATATCGGCTCACAAGGACACATATAGACACCATTGCATAGGCTAACAAGATTCCGATGGAAAGAACCTCCACCTACCAAAAACAATTGCAAATAATAATAATAATAATAATAATAATAATAATAATAATAATAATAACAATAATAATAATAATAATAATAATAATGTGAATCTGAAAGACGTTCTCTGGTTAAAAATTGGTTAAAAATTATAAGCTTTCGGCTATCTATCTATAGCCTTTAACGAATGAAATATAAGAAGCACGAATCAAAATATATACGAAAAGGGGTGTAAAAATTCGATGCGGGTGAGAACTAAAATATGAATAAGAATGATCTAGAAAAAATTACAATAAAATAGAGTATTGTCTCGGTAACGGTTTAGAATTATTGTCCGCGTTAACAGTTTTAGCGGTATGCCAGGATTCCAAGGTTTTTCTAACACGGTAGTTGCCTTTGTCAATCACGCATGCATTATTAAAGGGTCAAACATTGCCAGCCATGCATGGAAGAATGACCACTCTATTGACTTTAATAATGCATGCGTGATTGACAAAGGCAACTACCGTGTTAGAAAAACCTTGGAATCCTGGCATACCGCTAAAACTGTTAACGCGGACAATAATTCTAAACCGTTACCGAGACAATACTCTATTTTATTGTAATTTTTTCTAGATCATTCTTATTCATATTTTAGTTCTCACCCGCATCGAATTTTTACACCCCTTTTCGTATATATTTTGATTCGTGCTTCTTATATTTCATTCGTTAAAGGCTATAGATAGATAGCCGAAAGCTTATAATTTTTAACCAATTTTTAACCAGAGAACGTCTTTCAGATTCACAACATGTCTCATCCTGGTTACGGTGCAATTTTAAAAATAATAATAATAATAATAAGTTACCAATTTGAGAGCGTAAAAAATACATGATAGTGCAACGAGAACGGGATCATCTTTGATTTATATAGGGAAATAGCCGTGTTCCACGTGCATCACGCGTTTTAGTACATTTCGTTTCCGTAGTCCCCAACTTAAGTGTACTGACCAAGTTAAAATGCTCCGAATCCTAAGATTCCTTTCCTTGTAAACAAATAAACTAGTTTTCCAGAGTACAGCCGTGAAAGAACTTTTGGAGTTAAATCCTACGATTTTTTTTTAACTTCTCTAAATCCCGCCAAGAATTAAAGACCCCATATTGGTGCATTCACGACAATCTCGGAGAATGGAATGACGTTTAATTCAAGAACTTCTTTATCATCGGCACACAGTTTGAAAAAACACGCTCGAAGTGAGGGAAACTATCGAGCCTTCTGAATTGACAATAAAACAACTTGTGACACTGTTTTGAGAAAGTTTCACATTGTAGAATTAATTCAAATGAATTCGCATTCCGATGAAAAGCAACAAATTGCTTCAATTGATGTCATAGTTCTGGGTAGCCTTAGTTTTCTCTAAAATGTACTTTAAACGAATATTTAGATGCCTAGAGATATTCACAGAAAGTCACAAACGAATATCCAGACAGTGCAAGTTTATTTACAGGAAGAAATTGTGGGTTGGGTGCGCAACAACGTACGCACACATGACTTGATTGTTCATTCCCCATTTTTCAATCAAATTCGCCAGGACCAATCCAGGTACAGCACACTTTAAAGTAAATTACATGAAATACTTACAACAGCGCGCTATTCAATTGATAAGATGAAGAGGCAAAGCTGTTTAAGCGAAAGAACGGCTCAGATATGGTGGCAAATTTCAGGAGAAAAAAAGACAAACAATGCAAACTTCGTAAAAGAATTTCTAACATCAATGCGCAGGTGGCTGGCCTAGTCATTGCTCTTCTAAAAGTGACACTATAACGACGTAGTGTATTTTAAATGCTTACTATCTACCTTGAGATATGCTGGGAAAATGATCTGTGTGCTCCCTGCCCTTAAATGTTTTGCATGAATGCTTATTTGCTGAAGCATGTGAATTGGACAACAAGAGGGTAGCAATTTATGTATAGCAGTTAAAAAGAGAAAGACAGCAACTTACCATCTGTTTAATGTCAAAAACGAGGGCCAGTGCTGCACTTATAACCCCTGCATAAATAGTTGCTCTTGTCGGTGAGTGAGTCTTTTCATTCACATGAGAAAGCCATGTAAACAATAAACCATCGAGTGACATCGCGTGCAAGATTCGCGAAGACGAGAACAGGACCGAAACCAAAGCGCTAATAGTCGCACATATTCCTCCAAACGCGATTATGTATTCTGCCGCTGGAAAGTTCCCGACATGTGAAAAGGCTTCTGCCATTGGTGCGAAAGAAGCGAGATCTTCGTAAGGCAACACAAGTGTTAACACCGCTGTTACGCCAAAATATGCAATTGCACAAATAGTTATGGTGATAACTGATGAAAGTGGGACATTTCTTTCAGGGTCGACGGCTTCCTCAGCAGCCGATGCGATGACATCAAATCCAACCAGTGCAAAGGAAACAATTGCAGCCCCACGCAAAACTCCTTTAACGCCATAAGGTGCAAAATTTCTTGTCCAGTTATTCACATCGACAAAACAGAGTCCATAAATTACTATATAGCAAATAACAAGAGCATTTCCAATTGTCACAGTTTTCTGCACATTTAAAATAAGGCGGATCCCAAAACACATCAGGATAGTTACGGCAACCACGATAGCGGCCGCTAGGAAGTCTGGGAACTGCGCTATTCCTGCTTGATTCCAGGTTGCTATATCATGCATGAAGAATCGGTAAATTTCTTCTTGGAATATGGTGTTAATGTATTCACTACATGCACGCGCCAGGCAGGCGCCAACAAGTATGTATTCCAATACCAGTGTCCAACCTACAATAAAGGCCCATATTTCACCCAGTGTAACATACGTGTAGACGTAGGCTGACCCTTCTTTAGGGATACGACAACCTAACTCAGCGTAGCAGAAAACACTAAGTAACGCTGCAAACGATGCTAGAAGAAAGGACAGTACGATTGCAGGTCCAGCTATTTCGCGCGCCAGTTCACCAACAACAACGTACAGGCCTGCACCTAGGAGGGCCCCAGTTCCAAGAGAGGTTAGATCAAAGAACGTTAAACATCTTCTTAGTGGAGAATCTATCAACCAGTCTTCCAGTTGCTTCCTGCGAGTTAAGTTCTGCCATAATCTAAGGCAGGCCATTCAGTTCGATAGGAGGGTCAACGCCCGTGTTTCTACCTATGAAGTAGTAAAAGTCAAAGCATAGAATTCTTAAATTTCAAAGACTATCCTTCTTATATTGTACTTGCTAGGACGAAAAGAAAAAGAAAGACAACTTCTTTGCTAGTAGACTTAAGGCAACTGACATAAACCGCAATGTCACGAATTGGATCATCATCGGACTTCTGAATTCCAGGAAACAGAGAGCTGTGGTAGGTTTTATTATGAGTCTATTTAAGCAATAGAGGACGTTTTCCGTGTTTCCATGTATAGTCTCATCTAAACACGAGGGGGAGTTGGGAGAATTCAAGACAGTTATGCAAACCCGCTCATATTTCCTACCAGCCAATCAAAATTTGCATCTGACAATACACAACCAATCAAAATTTGTGTGATGTCACAGCTGTGTTTCCATACTCTCATCTAAACACAGCTATTGACCAATGAGAGTGCGGGTACTATCCTAATTATTTTACAAAAGGGACTTAATATGGTCTGGCACCAAGGTATATTTCTAATATGTTACGTATTTGCACTGGCTTATTGCGCTCCCCCTCCTCCAATAGGTTGTTACAAGTTCCTAATTTTAGGTTGAAAACGTGTGGGGATCGCAGGGGTTCTGTTGCAGGGCCTACATTGTGAAATAAGATACCTTTAGCTATAAGGCAAGCTAGTTCGATTGTTTCTTTAACGAGACAGTTAAAGACGTATTTATTTCGCCGTATTTATTTGAGTCGTCAATATTAATTAGTTTTTAAGTTTTTCTTTGGGTATATGATGAAGTTATATATTTGTGAAATACCTATTTATTCTGAAGATGCTGTTTTAATTAGTTTGGATTTAGTGATTGTAAAGCGCTTATAACTGCTATTAATATAAGCGCTGTATAAATAAATTGTATTTATTTATATTTATTTATGAAGAAAAACGGAGTTTGTGGATATCAGCTGGGCCGTTACTTAGAGAACAGTCCTGGGCCTTGATGGTTGATAGCATTCAATTAGCAGACTCTTGATAAGGAACCTCTTGGTGAACTTTGCCGTCAACACTGTATGAAGTCAATAAGATGAAATTTTTGCCACGAGCAATAGAATGACCCTAAGCCATGAACGCAAGAAATATTGTTGCTTATAGTTCACCACTAAATTTTCTCCGAATCTTATTGGTTTAAATTGATCACGTGACGCGATAGTGTTCGTCCGCGGAGAGACACTATCAGCCCATAGTGCCCGTCCGAGGAAAATACCCGGATGGATAGTAGTCGTCCGCTGAAAATACCTCTGTAAACAAGCGGCCTTATGGAAAATAAACAACCGAAATTGTATTAAGAGGGTTTTTGTTTTCTTTTTCAAATTTTACATTGGCTGAAACGGCTTTCGTCTAATAAAGTTGAAAATAATTCAACATGATTTTTGAGCTGGCGCGCGGAAGAAAATTTAGTAGTGAACAATAAAGACAATAGTTGCCCCTTGGAAATTTGATGTTCTTAAAACTAACACATTTGCCCTCGAAGCTTCGCTTCTCGGGCAAATATTTGTTTTAAGAACATCAAATTTCCGCGGGGCAACTATAAGGCGATAGTTCCTCGACAGAAACACTCTATTGTTTAAATAGTAACCACCAACCGTGATCCACCACTGGTATCTGGCATTGAACTCACTTACTCAATGTTTGGCATGGATAATATCCCTCTGCATGCTTTGACGTTTGCACAGATTCTCTACCCTTAAAAGCCAATGTAGTTACTAAAACAAGGAATGACCTAAAATGATCGAAAATGAGCTACAACGGTATCTAAATTAAAAAACCTAAAATGATCTAAAACCGACAAAATGATGGTAGCTCATTTTAGGTCCCTTTAGATACCGTTGTAGTTCATTTACGTCATTTTAGGTGATTTTAGATACTGTTTTAGGTCATTTTAGATCATTCTAGGTCATTTTAGATACCGTTGTAGGTCATTTTCGATGATTTTAGGTCATTTTAGGTCATTTAAGATCATTCTAGATCATTTCAGGTTATTCCTTGTTTTAGTAACTACGAAAAGTACGTTTACCCGGCACCATTTAAATATTTTAAAAATTCCTTTGTTTATACGAACTATTCATGAGAGGAATAATTTGACCAAAGAAATTTCTGAGATGAAAACACTTTTTTTAGAATAGACTCAGACATTTTATGAGCGTTTTATGTGAACATTAAGGATGGTGCCTACTAATTCAAAAGTATTTTTGCCCCGGTTTATGATTATGCGCCAAATTTTAGATCTTAACAAGTGTTATTGAAATCCAAAAAGAAAATTTGGGGCAACCTCGCATTTTTCAAGATGAATAATATTTGTAAAAAGCTTTAAAATACAAAGAAATTTCTGTCGTTCTTTCTCAAATTGAAACTTAATTATGTCTCAAAAATGCATGGTTACCCCCAATTTTCTTTTTGGATACCAGGAGTACTTACTAAGATCTACTTTCTCCGGATAGTTTTAAACCGCGCAAAAACATCACTGTATTGGTAAGCATCACCGATAGGAACCCCGAGTATCTCGAGATGCGCAATAACAATATTAGGCACCGTCCTTAAGCTACTTCGTATTTTATAATAAACGTAAACGACTGGTTATGAAAACTTAAAAGCTTCAAAAGTGAGAACAATGTTTTCTCAATCAAGGCTGAATTGACCGTGACCCTGCACAATTTGCACGGGATCGCAAATTAGTTGTGCATATTAATTTAATCGAAAGATTTGATTGGTTATCTTCTCGAAAAAAGTGTGCTTTGTGCACCGTCAAGGCCAAAATAAAGACAAAAACATGAAACAAAAAGACTTTTATAACCGTCTCCATGCATTAACTATGATGTAAATTAATGTTTAAATTAATTTTAGGAGACAAACTAGAAAGGAATAACTTTTTTTGTCTCCTTTTCACTATTCAGTTGAATTATGAGTTTTTTTCATGAGGATTTTTAAAGGCTTTTGATAAGAAAAAGAAAGTGGGAGAGGTCAGACCCAAATTTGGCGAAAATTGGTGATCGTTTTAGAACCAGAAGTCAGTTTACCCATAGTTAATCGAGGTACTGGTTATGAAACCTTAGAACCTTCAGAAGCGAGAACAATGTTATTGCAATCGATGTTGAATTGACCGTGACCTTCCACAATCTTTTGTTTTCGCTTCGCACGGGTTTGGAAATTAGTTAATCGAAGGATTTGATTGGTTATCTTCTCGAAAAAAGGTGTGTTTTGTGCAGGGTAAAGGCCAAAATACGGACAAAAACATGAAACAAAGGAACTTGTCGAGTTTCATAACCATCTCCATGCATTAACTATGGTTTACCTTAAATGCAAGACGTCATGCGTAACACGAAGAAATGGAATTGTCACATAGCGCCCCGAAGGGACCATTTGCATTTGCCATTTTCCCTGCGATCGACCGCGCCTGTTGCTACTCGGTGGTGTTAGCAAATCGTTATCGTTTCTTTTTTTATCTACAAAAAATTCCCGTATTCGGAGGGTCGAACTGGATTTTCCCCTTCTGTAATTCATATCAGAGAGAATATGGTGGTCAGGAAGCACGCAAAAGGGAAATGTTAAAATCGCGTGCATTTAGTACGTTCTTCATAACCCAGTGCACATGCACTTCACACCCTGAAGGAGGGGGGTACTTGCATTTTAAGTACATTCTCATTTGAGCGTTTCATTCATCTTCAATTGTGCCCTAATACAAATAACTGGATATTCTCAAAGCGTGGCTGCCTTGGAGTCGGAACGAACTCAAAGAACAAATGTGCTTGCAGACAGAGTAAAAAAAAGTGTTCTGGCAAACAACGGCTGGTAACGCATCGATTTCCCTGGGGTTTAGGCAAAAGTTAGAAAAAATTCCGGGCACTACTGAAACCAATTAGATTGTAGGGTTTTCGGAATTTGTGTCCACTCTCGCACCTAGGATATTTTTTTTGTAAACGTATCACATTGAGACTATGATCCATTTGTTGTGCTACAGGAGATAACGCCATTAAGGGTTTGCAAGGGGGATTATGTCTTGGGGAATGTGCAAAGAAATTTTCGCCGCTCATGCGTGCCCTTAAAATTTGTAATTTACTGAGACTCTCACTGTTCGTTTCCGTTCAAGAAAGAGTTCAAAACGGTAACACGTCCTAACCATTACAAGAATACACTTGTTACTGTCACTTAACAGATAAAGTGAAGAAATTCTTATGTCGTCAAGGTAAACGGCCGCTGCAGAAAAATAATCCCCTATTCAGATTAGAGGTAGAAATAACGTTAGCAATAGCATTGAATCAAACCGGTATCTTACCTTTTAAACGAGTTTTTTTTTTAAGAACTGGATGCTGAACTATTGAACTCCAAACCTCAGTATAAATGATTTTTTCCAACTGATTTCGGACAACAATTTGGATAACGAGTATTCAAACTCATTGTAGCATCAATGTGTGCTATTCCAAACATCATATGTAAATATATTTTGACCAATTTTCCACGTTTGACTGACTTAAATTGCAATGAAGCAATTCACTGTCATCCATCCTTGAATAGCTTTGTGAGAAGAGAGATCAGGTAAATATGATATTTTTCATTATTCTTTACCATTCGTGTTTGTGTAAAACTTGCGGTAACTGGAGTTTTATAAGGTTTCCAGAGACGGCAAAATAAGCGTATTCGCTTCCATTCATAAAGCAAATAGCCTGATTTGCAGCCGGTCTCGTTCACTCAGAAGTCCTTCAAGCTATTCCACCCAGGTTGACCACTTGTTGGCGGAAGAAGACCACAACATCCCCTACAACCCCCAGGCGGGTCGTGGGTTCACATTCCATTTGCAGCTTGGGTTTTTTCCGAGTTTTCAATGGATGCCATTTCAACGGCATATATATAATTTCCTTCTACCTTGAGATTTTTTGAAGGATGGAAACTTAAGGTATGATTCATGCCCTAAGGCTAGCAGCGAGTGTTACATGTCACGGCGAGCAATTCTCTAGTGATCGGTTAATCTAACTAGTGAGATAGAGTTCTTTCTAGCTTCTTTCTTCGTATTCTAGTATCGATAACCATTTCAGTTTACTATTATATGACTGCTTTGATACTTTTCTACGGTTCGTAATTTCTACCCAACAGATAGCGGGAAAGGGCCTTTAGTTGCAGTTTATGCTAATGAATACACTCGGCTGAATAAAGCTTTCCGCGGGATCTCACATTGTTGGTTTTATATTCTTCCACAACAAAGTGGTAATGCGTGGCAACAAAGAATCTAACCTTGAGCTAAATAAATATTTCTCTGTAATCAAGTAAATAGATCTTTAAAAATGGATTACATTCTTGTAGATATACACAAACTAAGCGTAAGAAAATTCGTAAGATAAATGTCGTTCTGTAGGTGTACAAGCTAATTAAGACAGTAATGAAACTCAACTCAATTCAAGACAATTCAGTTCCATTCGACAGCATTGGAGCATGATGGTTGAAAAGATCATAGTAGTGTCATACGGTATTTTCCTTTCGCACCAAGTTTACGCTGCAGTCCCCACTTTGACACTATTAATTTAACTTAAGTATTACATTACATCTTTTTCAATTTAGAAGAAAAATGAAGGTAGGTACCACTGAATATGGATGTTGTGGTCACCCTCATGCAAATTGTTAGAAGAACGAATGACATCACATTAGCTGCTTTTTGCAAGTCATTGGCGCCCTGTTTATTTCTTTCATCTCTCAGTAAATTAAGTCATTTTATTTTCACGGACAGTTGATCTGACACTCTCAACAGCTGAAAAACTCTTTGAAACGTAGTACAAATTCAAGGCGAGGATGGTTGAAGGCCACACAAACAATAGAATTTCGACAGCTAAAATGCACCATATCATTGCAAGAGTAGCAATTAGCCGTGGAAGAAAATGACAGGTTAAGGTGAAAGAGACGGGATCCTATTAAAGTTAATCCTTGTTTGTCTTCCACATGTAAGGAGCTCCATGTCGTTGACTAGAAAGGCAGCCGTCAGTCGACGAATGGAACAGTTTCTTCGCGCAGTCCAAGTAGGGCAGCACTAAAATCAGGAATCCCGAATCCGGAATTATTTTATTAAAGTTAAACTAATACTCAATAAAACATAAATTTTTTTGGTATTATGCTGAATTCCTACCCGTAAATTGTTAAGGAAGAGACGGAGTTCTCGGTCTATCAGCCAATGGGAACCAGTGGCTAACGTTAAGTTCAGGTTTCTTGTGCATCTTGATTGACATCAAGTCATCCATTATAATAAATTGAAGTCGACCCAGTCTCTATGGAGACATCAAGTAAATTGATGATTATAATTTAGAAATGTGTTTATCATTCTACATGGTTAGGAGTCCATAATTAGGAGCCTTCCCCTCCCTCCCCTCCCCCTTTACTTCTCGGATTGGGCGTTTTGACAGACCTATAACCTCGGACAAAATTGTTGAAACATTTTGCAATAGATTGTTTTCACATGACGTCACGGCGGCCATGTTGATGTTCAAAACAAAGAAATGGCAGCCATGATGGTGAACCAAACTAATGCTCAGGGAATTGAACTCTATTTTTACGCAAATACATTATTTTGTTTCAGTAATCCAATATGGCTGCTGGTCGCGTGCACGTGAGTGAAAACGCTCTCTACCTTGCCCTCCCAAGAGTGGGCTTAGAAACTCGCGTGCAAACAACATTGTGAGGGGAGGGTAAGCCGCGAAAACTTCAGATCTTTATATTCGGGTACTGTTCCGCCTGACAATTTATTGTTGCAAACTGTAGTTACTTTTAGAAACACTTTCCCGAGAAAAAGCGTTTCCCTGGTTACAGTTAGCTAACCAGTTCTGTAGATTACGATTCCCGTCTGTCTGCCATGTTTCAGCTAGAGCTAACTTATGCTAAATGAACAGGACTGAGCGCTGTTTCCCGGGAAAGTGTTTCAGAAAATAACTAGGTCTGTCAAAACGCCCGATCAAGAATTCACATTCGGAAGAAGGCTCCTACTGATATCATCCTCGCATGGTTGAGATTGCGTAAAAGTAATGCTTGAAATTTACTTTAAAACTTGTGCAAGGCAAGTTATGAATTTGGTCGCGTCAGATTGAATAAAATTGAAGTTTCTCGTATTTTTGTCTCGCATTCTTCTCGTGTTTTGACTTAATTTTGACCCCTCTGACTTTTTGTTACGTAAAAAACGAATAGATGTCAGTTTTTCA
>NC_090871.1:28564216-28566716 GCF_036669935.1 Montipora foliosa | reverse complement strand
ATTAGCTCCTTTTGTTTGTCCACCAGAAGTCGTACATTTCTCTATTGTTATTGGGTCTTATTGGTGTTCCTAGAGGTTGGTTGAAAACGTCCTAAATCTCGAGTTTCTTGCAACACCGCTACAACTCCGTTTTCAGCGGTTGTTGGTCTTATGGCTTCTGAACTGTATCGATGACTGTACAAGGTAACAAAAATAAAAAAAAACCGTGAACGTCAAAAGGTTATTTCAGTTATAATTGCTGAAGGGAGAAAGTTCTCAGTCCTAAAGAGATAAAAAAAAGCGAAATTACTCAGTTTTTCGTTTGAACTACATGCAAAAACTGAATACAGTTGAACGCTCCTTTTGTGACTGCTAGACAAGGACATGTTGCTAGAGAAAGATAGACGTGTTGCTAGGGCTCAAATATAATCTAACTTACGTTAACTGAACACGGTGCTAGTTAAGATGTTTAATGTTCTAGAAGTTTTCAAGGGATGGGATGTTAACGTTTCCCCATTATCATTCTACAGGCAGAAGTCTCGAACTCTGTCATCTCTTCCTTGACCCGTTGGTTAAAGAAATTATCTATCTAAATTATAATACAGGACCAGCGAAATAAGGGCTGCCCAATAAAACTGGGCACAATGCAACACCTCTGATTGATCTGCAAACAGGTCAGCCGCACGAGGATTTCATCATGTAAAATGCATTGAAAATGGAAAATCACGGCGATCGCGCGTAGCGAAAGCATGATCTAGCAGGAGTCGTACCAAAAAGAGTTAAACTAGTAATAGCTATCGCTGAGTGCCAACGAGACAGTCAATATAATACTTAGTTTGCAGATTTGTATCACAGTTCCACGATAGTTGTAATTTTTTTTTTATTCAAAAGCACTGCTACTCAACTTACCTCGTTAACAATAATACAATAACAATAGAAATTGCACACTTTGTATCTCGGACAACAATGTAAATGTCAACGTGTTCTGCAATAATATGGAAAGAACTGCTGTACTTTTGAACAGCAGTAATTTTAACAGGAATATACAGTAATTAAGCCACGTAAAAAATCGCCAAAGTGTTTACAGACTTTTTAGACTGAAACGTGCAATGGGAGGGGTGGCGAATGGTACTTCCAAAATCTTGGGTCTCGCAAACTGTTCATCAGATTTCGACAGCGTTTGCGACGAGTCTCGAAATCTCATCATAGTTTATTTCAGTCTCGAAATCTCGCATTCTTTCCCCATGGTCTCGAAGTCTTGGATTTAGTTATCATAGCTGAGGATCTCGGTCAAAAGGTAGCTTAGCCTTAACACTAATAGACCTTTTTACCGATACGGCGGCCATTTTGATTTCTATTGTTTCGAATAGCTATTATGGGATGCTCAGGGGGCAAATGCATATTAATTTGCCCCCTGAGCATCCCATAATGTCTTTCGAAACAATAGAAATCAAAATGGCCTTCATGTTTGGTGAGTGCGTACGATTTTTATTCACCAGTTGTGAAGGATCGCGTAAACGAACGAGTGAGCGAAGCGAGTGAGTGAGTTTAACGATCCTTCACAACGAGTGAGTAATAAAAATCGTACAAACGAGCAAACCATACATGAGGTAATTTGTTCATTATATAAGTGCAGAGATCATATACTTAACGAGGTAAGTGTTACCGTGGCATTTGTTATTTTTGTCCATTTCTTTGCCGTAGTCTGCAAAACAACAACGTGAAATAGCCAAATTTGAGGTTTTGTGAAGAGCGTCAGCACTTAAGGATATTTTCATTTTCTCGCCTGAATTAAGGACGTTCGCGCCCATTGCTACTGCGCATCTTTTCGCACATGTCACACACACGTCATTCATCGTAGACCACGCAGGTAAACACGATGCTAAAGGCGCAAAAATTTTCCACAAGAATGGAACATTCTGTCGGAGGCAGTGTGGCCCAGTGGTTAGGGCGCTTGCCTTGAGATCCGGAGATCCCGGGTTCAAGGCCCGCTCTGACCACTCGTTGAATTTGATCGTGGTAGTCCCTGGTTCAACTTCCCAGCCGCACTTGTAAATAGCCAACTGGTTTGCCTCCAGCCAGTTGGGATTCTTAACAGTTGCTGTTGTTCTGTTCTGTCGTTTCGTTGTGTTTCATTGGCCCTGAAAAGCCCCTGTGGGGAGCGGTCAATTAAGTATGTATTGTATTGTATTGTATGAAAGTATGTGGCATCATGGGATAGCTGTGGACCCAGGTCTTCTCGGAAATGTCACGCAATGGCGTGACAGTGCGAATAGACAATCGCTTTGAGAACTTCGCAGCGATTTTACTCTCTTGAATGCTCGGTGACCCCCATTTTTCTTTCTGTAGATCACTTCCTTTCTTGATTTTGTCCATTTTAACAAAAAAAAAAAAAAATCTGTACGTGAGAAGTTACAAATATTTGGCTTTTTATGCTCTCGTGCGACCGAAGTTTTCTTTCTTAGACTAATATGTATCGTTTTTCAAGGTTTATTTCACCTCAGAAAAAGATATCAGCTGC
>NC_090871.1:28556716-28559216 GCF_036669935.1 Montipora foliosa | reverse complement strand
CCCGACATTACTCCATTTTCGAAGCCTAAAATAATGCCTTTACAGCACAGCCACAGATAAATTATTGAAACTGGAGTGTAAAGGGTTTCAAAGGAAATAGTAGTAGTACTTTGCATGGTCAATTCAGCTTTATTTTAGGTAAACTGCAACATTACTCCATAAAGAGAGCTTAAATTGAAATAACGCATCTAATTAACCTTTGTGTATACATGGTTTCAATGGAGTAATGTTGAAAATAAGTAGATACAATAACTTTTGTCCATAATCAGAAATACAGTGTACGTATTCCAGTATGCTTTACATAGAACTACGTTATTGTTGCAAAATATCACATTCATTGGGCATATATTTCGCATTTTCTTATGGAGTAATGTCATGGAGTAATGTTCACATACATGTTTACTGTTCCCAAAATAGGTAAATGATTGACAGGCCATCCTACGCACGCTACTGGTGCAAAAAAAAAGTAATCACTGTTAATTTACTTATTTCATGTGACTCTGTTTGAAATGCACATGACGTTTTTAAAAGGCGCTGCTCTCAACTTGGCAAAGTGCAACCGACGTCCGCCATTGTAAGAGTTTAGTCCGTGAACTCGTTTGACCTTTCAAGACATTTAGTCTCCTTCCCTTTATGTTCATGTACGAAGGAAGTTTCATCATGTTATTTGCTCTACAATTTAATACCATTGAGACACTAATGCAACATGACGTCCTAACACATGTATGAAAGTTGAAAACTTGCCTTATTTTTAACCAGATGAACGCCTAAAATTCACGATAACATGGCAAAAAGCAGTTAAAAATGTTAAAGCAAGCACTAATTGTGTTTGTTTTTCAAAGGCATTGTAAACGCTAAGAAAAAAGTCGTCTTTCCAATTTGACCACGCCCAGAATTTTCAGACAATCATAGACAAAAATAGTTGGGAAGGTTATGTAAATGAACCACACCAGAGCTGTATTTCAACCTCCTTCTGTTAAAGCTCAAAAGAAATAGTTTCACTTTCCCCTACATAGCCCCCCTCCCCCCTATTCAATGTTGGAAGGTAAGTCAACTATTTTCCACTGAAACCATTCAGTTTTGCACAACATTGAAAGAGGGGGGAGGGGAGAGAAGCAATGAAGACTTCAAAAGTGCTAACCTTCCCAACAGTTTTGTCTAGGATTGTATGAGAGTAGGAAATCTGCTTTGAACGCTTATAACTCTCGTAGTATTTGACATGTGGCTGCCATTTGTTATTCTGGACATGTTCTTATAATGTACTTTCCAATGCATAAATAAAATCTCACAATACTGAAATTTGGTTAAAATAATCGTTTTATGATTTGGATTTCAGACTTGCGTGACGCTTCACAACGTTACTCCAAAATCCGTTCTGTTGGGGAAGTGTTTACTAAGAATGCCATAAAAAATACATTTTTGTTGTTTGATGTTTCATATTCGTTAAAAGATAGCTTTATTTTTGGAGGACGTTGGAAGAATGCCAAAAACTGTTTTATTTCGATCGATTTAGAAAGAAATGATGCGAGCAGTGCGAGAGCACTTACATTACTCCCGACATCACTCCCGACATTACTCCATTTTCGAAGCCTAAAATAATGCCTTTACAGCACAGCCACAGATAAATTATTGAAACTGGAGTGTAAAGGGTTTCAAAGGAAATAGTAGTAGTACTTTGCATGGTCAATTCAGCTTTATTTTAGGTAAACTGCAACATTACTCCATAAAGAGAGCTTAAATTGAAATAACGCATCTAATTAACCTTTGTGTATACATGGTTTCAATGGAGTAATGTTGAAAATAAGTAGATACAATAACTTTTGTCCATAATCAGAAATACAGTGTACGTATTCCAGTATGCTTTACATAGAACTACGTTATTGTTGCAAAATATCACATTCATTGGGCATATATTTCGCATTTTCTTATGGAGTAATGTCATGGAGTAATGTTCACATACATGTTTACTGTTCCCAAAATAGGTAAATGATTGACAGGCCATCCTACTCACGCTACTGGTGCAAAAAAAAAGTAATCACTGTTAATTTACTTATTTCATGTGACTCTGTTTGAAATGCACATGACGTTTTTAAAAGGCGCTGCTCTCAATTTGGCAAAGTGCAACCGACGTCCGCCATTGTAAGAGTTTAGTCCGTGAACTCGTTTGACCTTTCAAGACATTTAGTCTCCTTCCCTTTATGTTCATGTACGAAGGAAGTTTCATCATGTTATTTGCTCTACAATTTAATACCATTGAGACACTAATGCAACATGACGTCCTAACACATGTATGAAAGTTGAAAACTTGCCTTATTTTTAACCAGATGAACGCCTAAAATTCACGATAACATGGCAAAAAACAGTTAAAAATGTTAAAGCAAGCACTAATTGTGTTTGTTTTTCAAAGGCATTGTAAACGCTAAGAAAAAAGTCGTCTTTCCAATTTGACCACGCCCAGAATTTTCAGACAATCATAGACAAAAATAGTTGGGAAGGTTAT
>NC_090871.1:28544216-28551716 GCF_036669935.1 Montipora foliosa | reverse complement strand
CCAGCTTTAAATATCTCAGTACGTGAATAAATTCTTGGCGAAGTTTCTTTAGAAATAGTTATTGAAACAAAACATTGCTTTAAAAATAG
The DNA here is from genome assembly GCF_036669935.1 of Montipora foliosa. NCBI lineage: Eukaryota > Metazoa > Cnidaria > Anthozoa > Scleractinia > Acroporidae > Montipora > Montipora foliosa. The sequence continues at coordinate 28,551,627 of NC_090871.1, read as the reverse complement.
ACCACCGATTTGACACATCAGTACCAAGAAGACATAGCCAAGCTACAAAATTTAACCTTAACTTTACAATCATCTCTCAACAGTGATAATTATATCAAAAGTCAGCAACCTTGATCCTACCTGTTCCAAACTTTAAATATAAATAAAGTACTTAGCAAGAGACCGATATATCAATATATAGACACGAAGAGAGGGCTCTATGATTAACCTCCAATATTCAGTTTTTGATAGAATGTCCTTTGACAATAATTATAGCAATGTTGCTCGTGTCGTCACCCATTGTTAATAATATGCCAACCAGAACAAAATTAGCTGTTGAAACAACGGCTTCTTTTGTTCCGTGGTTGGCAAATTTGAATATCAAAAGAAATGTGACGTTTGTAAACAAGAAATATCGCTATGGCAAGACCGAGCAATCCCCAGTCCAAAAAACTTTCGCAAAACCGGTGTGAGATTGGAAAGTGTGCACATGCTTCGATCACGTTCGGCCACAGAAGCATGCAAATCGAGGGAACAATGCCTGATACAAGAAATCGTGGTACCACTTACGAAAGAAATGCTAATTTGTGAAGGAACTGAATAGGAGAATAGACCGATTTCGATATATTATAATTCAGTCCTAAACAAACGGCACCATCTCGAGGCTCTGGGGAATAAATATAAGGATTTATATGAGTTTATTCCCCGAAGCCTCGAGATGATGCCGTTTGTTTAGGACTGAATTTTAAAATAACGAAAGTGGGCTATTAACCGGATAGGTATATATTATGGTATTTTTTGACAGGCCAATGGAATTTACCCAAGAAGCTTTGTGTTGGTATCTGGTTATTACTGCATCATTAGTCTCCTTCGCAGCCGTATGAGAGTTGCGTGACGACCCTAATAACGGCTGCGAAGGAGACTACTGTAACATGTGTGTCTGAATATCAATGTATCGAACGAGGACATTTACCATTCTGAATAGTTCCCCAAAGGGTAAAGGTAGAACGACGACCTAGAAAATACTGCAGAGAATGATGCCGAAACACTTCAGACAATACGTCTGTCCATTGTGTCCGTTGTGCATTAAAAAGTAAATAATAATTAATAAGATTTATAAGCAATAACTTTTAGAATAAAGGTTAATAATATCTTTCAGGTCATTAAAAGTGTTAGCTATTCTGGGGTTTTTCCTTTTCGTCCGATAAAGGTATTCATTGCCACATCTGCTCCAAGAAATTTCAAAAGAAGATCTGTAGCGTCTGTTGGCAGAATGCTGTGAAAATAACAAAGGACTACATTAGAACATAACTAATATAGTCCTCTAATGAATCTGCAGCAAAACGAGAACAACTAATTTTCCCAGTAATATACATCAATGCAAACAAGAGTCGGGAATAACTAAGCCTAAAATGACAAGGCAGGAGGCGGAAAGAAAGAAAAGACAATACTATCAAACGACCCGGAATACAATGAGTATAAAATTCTTACAGCTCATTTGAAGTGTCACAGCTGCAAAATTGACAGAGCTGTAGCGAGCGAGTGGTGCCGTCCAGTGACCTTGACTTACAAGCCATGCCTTATACACTAAACCATGAAAAGTAGCACGAAAATGCTTGCTACTTAGTATCAACCACATATCGACTGCTGCACAACGAATGCATTCCAAAACGAAAGAAATAACACAGGCTAGAGTATCTTTAAGCTGAAAACAATCACAAATAACTGAAAGTCGATGCAGACAATCTAAAGAAGAAATCACAAAGGAATATAAAAGACTTTATATAATAGGCTTAATAATGCAAGCATTCTGATTGGTTCTCACCTATGATCTACTAGAGGACAGACGCATATCTGACGTCATCATCAAAAACTTTCTGCCCCTGTATTTTTAAGGCCCCGTCCAATTTGGAATTCGCAACTTTTTCTTTCCGGATACGACTTCCGTCGACACGTATCTGGCGGATTCGCTGGCGAATCCAGAACTTTTTGAATACGCTCTCCAGAGTGGATATTTTTTAATCCGCTACGAATCCGGAATCGTGTGGACGTAAATTCGACGCGTGGATGGAAATATTTTTAAATCCGGAGGGAAAAGTATCCGGATACTTATTGACGGGGCCTTAATCATCATGGTGGAAGATTTTGAAATTTTAGATGATACTTAACCTGACTGGCGAACGAAGATTTAGAAAGAAGTATTGCCGAGGTTGTTGGACAGTTACGTTAAGCAAGAGGAAGAGAGAAAAACAACTTTCTCTGTTGAAAACTTTGGACAGTTACGTAGGTCGATTCTGCATTCGAAGCGATTGTCTCTTCCAGGACAAGCGACACTAGATTCAAGTTTGACAGGGGCCTGATTCTCTGAACCAATCGCAATTCTTTGTTAAGCGCAGCAACCAATCAGTTTGCTTTATTTTGTACAGGCAATAGATTAACGTTAATGTGCTATTTTCGTGAGTTGGAAATTATCCTCTTTCCAATACGTTAGAAAGATTTTGAAACAAAAAGTCCTCTTTCTGTATATTTTAATTCTTTATTATATAAAGCAAATAGATTCCAAGTTTCCGTGCGTCTGTTCAGTTATGGTAAGAACAGCAAAGACCCACTTGGCTATCACCTCATGTGCCACTTTTTTCAGTGTTCTTACCACATTTTGACGTCATCTTTGATCTATCAATGAACAGACGCACAGCAACATGGAATCTACTCGTTAAGTTGGTGACTGAGCTGCACACTGCTCTACCACTGAGCTATCAAGCCACTTGCGACCTGGTTTACCAGTTTCAGCACTTGGACACCTTCAATTTGACTACTGTCTGTTTTGCTGTGTCTCATCGATTCAAAAGATTAGGCCAATCTGACCACATTGCTGAAGGAAAGGCCAGAAAACAACACCGGGAACCCCATGGCATGCTCTCCTCTTCTCGACTAGTGTGTGGGATCTTTAACGTCCCACAGAGTATATGAACATTGAAGGGTTGTGAGACGGGGCCTACGGTTTATAGTCCTTATCCCGCGTGAAGACTTGAAAGTCCAAGGGCCATTTGCGGGTGTAATTACAAAGGCAGCACTTTCTCCTCAGTAATTTTAAGCCCCCGAATGTTGGTCCGGCCGGAGTCGAACTCACGACCTCCCGCATGACAGCCCGATTCTCCACCAACTGAGCCACCGGTGCGAGCTAATACTGCTGGTGGGTTCAACTCCCGTTCCAGCCTGAAATGTCTTTTTCTGGGTTCTTTTACAACTTCGTTGAACATACGTATTTCACTGTGATGATCTCTCTAATGTCTCTGAATTATGATCTCAACTTTGCAGTTCAACTAAAAGACATTTCATATTCATTCTCTATCACGGATTCACTTGATATAGGACACAAAATGAACTCACACCAAGACTATATTACCCAAGAGTAAATTGACCGAGTCCCCAGCAGCGTCTGAAAACTGTCAATTTTTGAACCAAGTTTTGCGGCAATATAAACAATAGACCAAATCAAACCAATAAACCAATAAACCCTTTGGGAGTAAAACGCTTTGTTCCAGGTATTTCCAGAGCATTTAAATGTGAATGCTTCATACTGCAAATACAATATACAAAGAATCTAAACCCTGGGAGATTTGAATTGGATACAACATTCAGTCTATTGTTTATTTTCCAGCAAAACTTGGTTTTTCAATCAAAACAGATTTAAATGTCTGGTCTCACGCAAGTGACAATTCGGAAATTCAAAATGCTGTATTTTCAAAACCAAAAACGTTCCGGAACTGGTAAGTTGTAAAGAGATTTCTTTCTAGATCATCTTCAACCTCATATAGATAAAAATCCAGAAGAAATCACGATTTTGGAGGTTAGAATTTGAAAATGGCAGGAAATGAAACCGTATTTCAACAGCCAATCAAATACGGCCTTTCTTGCATTCGACCAAAGTCTCTCTTTCCCGACCGCTGGTCAAGGGAACGATGACTCTGAAAACGAGATTTCATTTGGAACTGCTTACAGAAAGAGTATCATGGTACTGCACATGTTATCGCCGCAACGAATGTCACATCATTTATGAGCCAATGAGAAGCGACGTTATACTGAACTCGTGCGACAAATGTACATGTACATGTAACAATTTCTCCATCATCAAAAAATCACTAATGAGCTAAGGACAGAGCGAATTTTTCACGCGTACGCGTAAATTTCCCAAGCGAATTACAATGTCGCTTCTGATGATTGGTTTACAAATGATGACATTCGATACGGCTAGGACATGCGCAATACCGTGATACTCTCCCTTTTAGTTACTCAGTTCACTGCAACGACCTTTCCGGCACCAAATCTGCATTTTTGGGAATGATTGGTTCTAAAAATTAAAATCTGTGCGACGGCAAATAAGAAAAAAACGAAAATCGGCCTTGAGATATAGCCAAACAATTTGAGGCATTATATAATTAATCTAATACAGCAGCACAAGTCCAGATGGAGAGAGAACCAACGAAATATATAAGCTTATTACAATCAATAGAACAAGACGTATAGACAACAATTTTGGTTGGAGAACACGACGACTGGCCCACCCCCTCTCCTTCCACATGCCTAAACAGGTTCCACAATATTCCTATGACAATGATGGGACAGTTGCTTGGCTACGGGCGAAACAGCTGAAAAATCGGAGTCCAAGGCACGGGCACATTACACCGTGAAACATCTGTATCACTGAGGCGCAGCCAGACCAGCGGCAGACATTGTCCATGCAGATAAACGTAGATAAACGACTAAACTTCCCAGGAGGCCTTGTAGCTAAATGGGTAGAGAATCCAATTGGTGTTACCGAGGTCGTAGGTTCGATTCCTGCTTAGGATGTTTCAGTTGTCTTTTTGCCCGTCGCTAAGCAACTAGTTTCCCATCCTACCCCACAGGCGCATTACACGTCGAAACATCTACACGTGCATTTGAAAATCCCATGACACCAAGCGAGCCCCTTCATCGTCCAGACAGAATATCAATCATAAGAAATTGCATGTTGATGGTTTGCATCTGACGTCACGGCGGCCATGTTGGATGACAAGAACAATAACCTGTCTCTCCGCTGGAAACTAAACTCTATTATTTAGAGCGGTTTTCAAATGAGTGTCGTAAGACCAAAACAAAAGTAATTACTTTGGCCAATCAAAAAGGACGGAGAAAATCCAGTAAACCAATCAAAACTCGAAGCAATTACACGGTAGCCGACACAAAGCGCGGGAAAATGTGCACGCGCGAGCCATGATTGGTTTTGGTTTCACTTCTGATTGGTTGAAAAATTGGCGCGAGAACTTTGAACCAATTACTGAGTGAAGTAATTATAAACCAAAGTAATTCGCTAATTACTTTCGTCACTCAATTGAAAATCATTCTACGCAAATTAGGCAAAAAGAAATTGTATTGTCAACTTTTTCAAATCCCATAATACACCTTGTTTACACCTCCCCCACCCCCTCCAAAAAAAAATCGCAAAGGCATTGTTTCCGATTTCTCTTGGGACATCTTTCTACCCCAGGAGAAAATTAAAACAATGATTATGCGAAAATTTGGGGGTAAACAAGATGTATTGTACAATCATATTGTTTCCCTGCTCTGGAATCATGATTTTATATTATAAAAGTTTTTTTTCTGTACTCAGAGCGCAATTTTAAAAAAACTTAAAAGCGGGATATTTCGTTCCGTTCAAATTAAATCCACCGAACTTCCTCAGCCACAATGCAAATTTGAAGGTTAAGAAGGCTTACATAACGGTCCCGAGAGAGCTAAGATGGTGTCATAGATGCTGGCTAATTCGAAGAAGCCATTGTCTCTGTTAAAAGAGGCCTTACGTAATCTTATCTCAGTTGCCTCCCTTATGCGGCGTTTGAATGTGTTACTTTCTGAACTTTTGTTTTGCTGGAATCCACTGAAGGACCCGTGAGCTGGCAATGTTCATGAACAGCTGATGAATTCCTGGAAAGATGTTCCGTTACTCAACCTCATAATCTTTGTTACATTATTCGCAATGGATGTAATAGACTGTTCCACACTTTTTAAGGTTTTCAGTTTTATCCTTACCACGAACTAGTTGTGATCTTAAGGAATTGAAAGGCTTGTGGACAAGTGTGACCTAGTGTGATTTAAATGCTCTTTGGAGGCGTTCCGAAGTGCCCTTGATGTATGGCGCTGAAGTATATATTCTCTTCTCGTTAACAGATTCTTCGGAATCTCTTGAAACAGATCCAGTGTTCGGTATTGTTAGCATTCAATCAGGATAGTTGTTGGCTTTCAAGGCTTGCTTAACGTGTTGAATTTTCTTTACTTTGTCAACTTCTTCAGACACCAAGGTCTGAGCTCGAAGTAGCAGAGTGCTAACTACAGCTCTTTTATGTTGTAGATGATAGTTGGAATGGAAATTCGAGTAAAGGAACATCTTTCTTGAAATTCGTCAGCTGTTCATGAACATTGCCAGCTCGCGGGTCATTCAGTGGATTCCAGCAAAACAAAAGTTCGGAAAGTAACACATTCAAACGCCGCATGAGGGAGGCAATTGAGATAAGATTACGTAAGGCCTCTTTCAACAGAGACAATTGGCTTCGAATTAGCTACCATCTTAGCTCCCTCAGGGCCATTATATAACCCTTCTTAACATTCAAATTTGCATCGTGGCTGACGAGGTTCGGTAGATCCGAACGAAATATCCCACTTTTAAGTTTTTAATTGCGCTCTGAGTAATCAAGATGCATTATGGGAATGGGAAAATAGTGAATAGGTCATTTCCGAGATCATGTCTGTCTCCTCTTCAAAGCAAGTGCGAAGTTTTTGTGATGGTAATAGGACATTTGCATGATCACGTCATTTGACTACAAGTACCAGAATCCTACAGGTTTTGCTTGTCTCATGCTAATTTGAGCTACTGTTATTTTTACCCCGCTGGGAATACAAAATTTCAATAAGAAAAGAAAAACAAACTGAATTCTAGTAGTTGTAGTCAAATGACGCTATCGTGAAAATAGGCTATTAGTTCTACTTCACATATGAATGAAATAATTTTCAGAACAAAAACTTCGCACTCAGACTCGCTTTGAAGAGGAGGCAGACATGAACTCAGAAATGGCCTAATTGCCAACCAACATGGCTGCCGTGTCACAGTGGATGCAAACCAAGAATAATCTGTTAAAAAAGTTTTTATGTAAAACGTATATAGCTTGTAACAAACTTTAAATTCCTTTTCAAGCTCAAACACTGTTCTCCGTTCCTGGATTCTTGGGCACAAATGGTGGTGGTTGAAATAACTAACACTCTATAAAATCATGAAATACTATCGATCAATATGGCCTTTCCTTGACAGCCTTACATCTTAATGTAAGTTTACTTTAAAACAACGCTAGCTAAAAACAAACTAAATTGTAGGACATACTGTTGGACGGCTGCAGAGAAA
>NC_090871.1:28526716-28534216 GCF_036669935.1 Montipora foliosa | reverse complement strand
TATTTTACATAGCCTAATTCGATATTAAAGTTAAGCTCAAATCAGCGAACAGGACAATGTAAACATCAACTACATAAAGTAAACTTAAACAAAATTGATTAACTTTAGCTTATATGCAGCCACCAGACGAACCTTTCTCGGCCAATCGAAGAGACATCAGCCGCCCGATTCCACTTGCAGCTCCGGTAATTAAGGCAAGCTCTCCTTGAAGGTTCTTTCTCGGCCGGGGCAAAATCCATTTCATGCCCGACCGGGCAATATGATAAAAGACACGGAGACACAAAAACGAAAACTCAAACGCAAGTGAAATGATAAAACCTTTTCCCGTGAAATGAAGGAAAAGGATAATACCTTGAAATGCCACCAAAGCGTAGAGGATAGCGGTAAGCGACATGATCGTCTTAACAATGAATAAAAACGGAGGCTAGCAGCTGCGTTCGATCGATCACTTGAGGCATCCGGTGGACTGGAGAGAGGGAACAATAAGTTACAAAAATACCCTTTATCATAAAACTCCCAAAGATTTATCGCATTGTTTTCTCGTTCACTTTAAATAGGGAAACGGATATCGGGCGCTTAGATTAGAAGGCGCAGTAAATCGGGGTTTTTCAGTTTCAGGAGTAAGCTTATGTACAGAAAGGGTATCAAAAAGGCCAGGACAGAGCTTTTAACCGCTAGGAAGCCCTACAACATAACCTGCGCATACTATGAGAAACTATCTGTTTTCATTTAAAATTATATTTGATTCAGACAAAATCATCCTCTCGAGTTCGGAGTATGACATACAGTCGAGCAGTGAATCTTCGTACTACATCTTCTCGGCCATTTTGTTTTCCTTCCCATAGGACTTTGCACTCTGTGTTGTGAGCCCGCCATCATTTTTCGCATTATCTCAGAACTTCCACAAAACCTTGTTGTGGAGGGACTGAGGAGAAATTGGGGGTCCCCCAGAAAAGTTAGAGGTAAAAAGGGGGGTGTTTTAAAAATATAAACATTCTGGCCCCAGTTGTTCGAAGGGTGGATAGCGCTATCCATCGGATAAATCACTATCCAGCGGATAAACACTAGCAAAAGCAATTGAGTTATCTAGTGGATAGTGATCTATCCAGTGGATAGCACTATCCACCCTTCGAACAACTGGGCCCTGGAGAATTCTGGAGGGACTGATGAGAAGTTGGGGGTCCCCCAGAAAAGTTAGAGGTAAAAAGGGGTGTTTTAAAAATATAAACATTCGCCAATGTAAACACAATTTAACAAAATATGATATTCAAGAGTGTAAAATGGGGTTGACATGATATACATGACATTCATGACTTCCTTGTACATGGTCTGCTTTCCTTTTCCTTTGTCATAATTTTGCTCTCTCCAGTACATACTTGAATTGACGCCTCTTTAAGGCGCTTCCAGTAAGATTTCATTTGGTAATGGTTTTGGTTCTTTGAGACTTAATTAGAATTGGACCTTCATATTACTGGGTGAGATTTTTCTTCCAAAAAAATAGTTCGTCCTGATGATATATTTTTAGTTTCTTGGTGTTGATTGTCTCTGCAGCAGGGCCCCTCTGCAGTAACGTGAATGTGACCTTTTGGCCTCACGCTTTTGCACCAATTTAATTCTAGTCTCAATCGATAGGCTTGTCGGTGGTAGAAGTGAGTGATTCTGCTTTTAAAGCTTTGACCTGGGCCAGGGATCTTTTTGCTCTTGAGCGCCTGTTAGGTTGTGCCATGTATCAGTGAGATAATGTTTAATGCAGCAAGTAGGGGTCCGCCAAATTTCTCATCAGTTTCCCCCAACACGTTTTTGTGAACTGCTCCCAAAAGCCCTTCAAAAGTTGGATTCAACCGGGGATTCAACACTCCGACTTTGCACGATCCAACACCACTGTTCGACTGTTTAGCCGCCCATGTTGCAAGATGTTCGTCCAACACTTTTTATTCCCACCAGCTTTTTATACCGCCCAGCTCAAATACGTTTTCCGATTGGAGGAGAACGTGTCACGAGTCATGGGTCAAAAGTCACTAACTCTCTTGGGCGAACAAAACTCAATAACTCTCTAGGGAAACAACGACTTGAACTTTAAAATTTCGACTCTCACGTGATCAGGAGGTGCACTTTTGAAACAGCGGCAAATTCCGTGTAAAAATCCGTGTATTGCTCTATTTTGAGTTGGAAGGTATAACAAAACACTTAAATGACTGGCCCCAAGGAAACAGTGAGTTTTGTTTCCCCTCGACCTCAATGTTCCCCTCGGTTTCGCCTCGGGGAACATTGAGGGTCTCGGGGAAACAAAACTCACTGTTTCCCTTGGGGGCATTCATTAAGTGCTTATTGTTCGATCAAGTGTTGGACAGAGTTTGCTTTTGATCAGAGGCACCCAACGTCAATTTTCGGAAATGTCTGTTCAGAAGACGATTTGAGATCTAGAATTTTCGGAACATTTGTTGTAAAACTTCTCGCTTGCCTGCCTGTCCTAGGATTTTCTAACATATACAAAACGGTATACTTGCCCATTTTTAACGGGTTTTTACCCTAAAAGGGTCACCTATAACTTTCGGGAGCCTTTTTTCTGGCTGAAATTTTCGAAAAGGTAAGTTTTGATCACTATGATTTTCGGATCACTAGACTTTCAGCTAGGAAATCCGAACAGATGAAAAATTTTTAGGGGATAAAAATATGCCTGTATCTACCGTTTAAATACCAAAATACGCTTAAGAATGCTATGTTTAAGGACTTTAAGTGGTTTTGAACTTTATTCTCGTTAGGTGCCCCTGTTTGATCAAACATTACGCCCAACAATTCTGCTCGACGCAACAATGTTTCAGTGTTTTCCCCTCTGTGTACGCTTTTTCGTATCCCAGTGTTATTCATTGTCATACTTGCTTTGTTGCACAACAAAAGAAATGGTAATGCCACGGCATCCGCAAGTTCGAATTTTATATGATACGAAAGCATGAATGAAACCTAGCCTGCTGAGAGGCCATTGTGAAATGATTATGTTGCAGACTTACGGCAAACACTGAAAAACAAACATATTTTAGGTTCTACTGTACATACAAAAATTTGGTTTTATCAACAGAGTTGATAATGCAAATTGGCCACCGTACAGAGATTCTAAAAGCTGACGTTTCGAGCGTTAGCCCTTCGTCGAAGCCGACGCAGCACCACAGTTTCTTTAGAAACTACCCCCTACCCCTTCATTCTACTGTACATAAATCGCTGATTCAAATGGTGAAGTGCTTTCTGTTCATAATTTGAAAAGATTTTCCTTCAAACTTTTTAAGATGCGCCGATTACAATTATTTGATTTCTTCTGGAAAGAAAAGATTAGTTTGCCAGTTAATTAAAGTATGTGTCGGTGAGATGATTATGTTCTATCGCCACGGCAAAGACTGAAAAAATATACCCTCGATTCTACTGTAAATAATTTCGCTGAGGAAAAGTTCCGTTTTTTAAAGCGCGCGTAGGGGAGTGGCTACATATTGAAATGATTTTGTTAGTACATCTCAGCAGTAGTCAAAAGTGCCTCTTGAGCGTTTATTTTTTAAAGGAGTGGTAAGGGTTGCTGTCAAGGAAAATGTGTGCGCCGCGGCAATGCGTCATGTTGGATACCATTCCACTTCAAACCGAACTATTTTAAACAAATATAGACATACAAAATTATAAATAGAGAACGCATTCCAAATCAGGACCTGAAAGATTTATCCACGGATTGCTTTTGACGAAGAAGATACAAGAAATTAATGCGGAGTGCGCGATGCATTCAGGATGGAAATGGGCCTTTAATCGACTGACAATGGCAACCTCTTTTTATTTTTTCTCAACGGGCAGGCGGGTGCGGAATTTTTCTATCTTGCCTTGCAACCCGGGCGGGAATCCTAGCCTGCATAGCTGGCAGTATCATTGCCGCGACAGGAAAATACCGCGCGGAGAATGGGGAGGGGCTCAGTGAAATACCGCCCGCCCGAAAACTAGGTATCGCGGTCACTGAGTGGACGGAAATTTCTGATTGGCTGATAACAAGGACACGTCAATCAAATGTTACTTGAAACCTTCGTTAAGTTTGTCCCTTCCGTGAAGGAAAATCAATGACGTCGACCATCGAAGGAAGTATATCACAAGCTCTTGCTTATCTAAACATTTATAGGAAACAGGAAACTCTGCTCAAGAAAGAGTAGGAGACTGCTGCGAAGGAATTGCTTTCTGGCAAAGATTTCAGGGTTATTCTAACCGCCACACTTGATCTTCACTTTGGTGAAAGAATAAATATTGTCATCAAGAATTTTACTCGGATCTGTGGTTTGATGCCTCGGTCTTTAGCGCTTTTGAAGTTCTGCAAACTTTGCCCATCCGGAAGCAAGTCTGAGGTTTATCATTGGTTTCTAGCTAAGCGCAATCATCGTACCAAGGTACTTAAGTTCCAATACGTTTTTGGGTTTGTAGTGATTTCTATCATTGCATTCAATTTTTTGGAACAAAAGAATCAAACCATAATCTGTCAAAGCCTCCTGAATAATCCGGAGTCCGATTTGCATCGCAGCGATAGTGCGAAAAATGCATACTGTGTCATACTCATGCAGAGTTTATTTAGCAAAAATAGGCAACGCGCTGGTGCTTTCAGGCGTTGCTCTCTATCTGTCGCAGAAATCGGTATCTTAAACGAGAATTTTAAACCATAGTCATCCCCCAATGCATCCACCGATCTAATATTCTACAAACAAAATCGACGAAGCCCAGGGCGTTTCAATACCACCTTGGCAGTATCCTTGCTCTATCTTGAATTTAGGGTTAGGGTTACGTCAGATTACGTCATCACACGAGGAAAGCATCGCGGGCCATCCTCATTTTTAGGAAAAAATTAACAGGTTATTCACCGACCTTGGTCAGTCCGTATAAGAAAAACTATGCCCTCGGTATCGAGTACGGCCTAAGGCCGCATGTTGGAGACCTCGGCCACAGTTTTTGCCAAAGCGGACCTCCCGGCCGGTGAATCTGCATCCTCTCCAAGCAGAAATCAAGGATTAGTGAGGTGCGTTTGATTCCTATTTTGTCATCGACGAGGCATTTGAAAGTAGTTGTATATTTTGGAAGTGAGCTGTTTTCTCGTTTAACTTGTCTTCACACAAACACATTTACATTGCTAAGTATTTCTTCTCCATGAGAGATGATAAGTATAAAAATCTGGGGGACACCACTGTCCTGGCACACGAAATATTCTCTTCCGGGTGCCTTCCGCGTCTCAAAAAAGCGCGTGCTTAAGCTGCCTAATGACTCTTGGCAGTGTTAAAAAACCAACACCGGTTTTTGTGTATTTATATGAGATTTTACTTTTTTCGCTTATTTTGAAAAAGGAATAAAGTGGCAAAATTTGGGAAAACTAGCATAGTTTGAACATGATCATTTGGGCAAAAATGGGCGCTGCTTGTAGCAAAATATGCTACTTTTACTAGCACAATCTATAAAAGCCTACCCTTTTCTAGTATTTCTTCAGTAATGGAAGTATCACACTATAAGTATTTTGACTGTTATCTCCTTGCTAATAATATATTTTATTAAAAACAAATATGGAATACAAGTGTTATAATGCAATATTAGTTTTGTGGGATATCATGCAGTGGCCTCTCTTGCTGGATAGCCAAACAACGTGACTTCCAGCTTGTACAGCACGGGGTATTGCCTGACAGTCACCAATCAAGGACTTGACTTGCAACACTGACACTTGAGATAGCGGTTATTTGTGTCAGAACAAGATGGCGTCCAAACGCTGAAATCTCTAGTTGATGTTCTTGCTCTTGTTCATGCCTTTGTTACATGTCGATTGGACAATTGTAACTCGCTGCTCTTTGGGTCACTAAAGTATCTCATCATGCTTCAGCGCATTCAAAATTGTGCCGCGCACCATATAGCTCAACAGATCAGGGCTGCTATCCTCAAGGCATTGCATTGGCTTCCGGTGGAGCAGCGAATTACTTGAGAGGTTTTATTACTGACACGCAAGGCAATCAATAACTCGGCACCTTCTTACATAAGTCAACTTTTAGTCTTTTAGTCCACTGTAATCTACCAAGGGAGTTTAAGACCTGCTGGAAAATATCCTTTGGAAGTCCCTAAAACACGTCTAAAGACGTATGGAGACAGAACCTTCTCAGTTGCCGCCCCCAAGTTATGGAGTCATTTTCCCTTTGAAATTAAGTTAAGTGCTTCTGTCGCTGTGTTTAAATCGCGTTTAAAAACTCATCTTTTTAGAATTCCTTTTAGATGAATTATGTTTACCTTTTAAGTTTACACTTAATTTAGTTTAAAATATTATATTGTTTAGTTTTGATATTTACTTTCATAATCATACTGTAAAGCGGTATAGAGCTTTGTATATACCTGCTATACAAATGAAGTTATTATGACAGCAGTGTTAAAACATCTATTTGCTAAACATTAAAATTGCACAAAAGGGCGAAAACGTAACCTAGAGGCCGTTGGCTAACTAATCTCCACAACATGTATAAAATGTATCTAGATCATAAAAAAATCAAAAGTTATAAAAAAAAAGAATATAAATATAAAAAATATAAATATTAAGATAGCTAAGAATCCTTTTTCTAAATCTTCTATCCACGCGCTATGTTCAAGGTCGGCGAAACTACAGCTTTCTGCATTTTTACGAGCACTTGACGACCTTTCCTTCCCCCCAACTTGCTCATCTTTTCTTCCAACTCTATGGAATATCCACGAAGAACTTCCATAATGATTTTAAACTGTTACAGCTTGTATCCTTTGAATTGCTGTTTTAACTCATATTTGAGAGGGCCATACTTGCGGGTCTTTTCCGTGTCTTTCTTGCTGCGATTTTCGGTCCATGGCCAGCTCATTTCCTGTGTTGTGATCTTCTTGTCTTAGTGGTTAATGATGTGGGCATCTATCCTGTTAGCACGAACTTCAGTGTTTTTCGCGTGCACGGGGACATCCCAGTGTGCTTGATAATCCTCGTTCTCGTATAAGAGCTTGAGGACGACTTGAGAGTACAAGGGAGGTGTTCTGTCAAGTAGGCCACATTCTTTAAGCATCGCGAAGAACAGAATCTTGAGTGCTGAGTTGTGCCTCCGTACGTACTTCGTCTGTACCAAAGCAAAGCAGCCGGCTAAGATATGCGAAACACTTTCAAGATCTTTTATGCACATTCTACACCTCAGATCGTCGTCTAATATGGAAAGGATCTCTTTCCTATTGTACATCCTGGTCGGTAGCAAATTTTCGTAAAGTTCATGCATACCGGCTATGACGTGTGAGGGACAGGAGTTCCAGCTCTTTAACCATTCAAAGCAATTCCTACTAATAATGTCATCCTTCCAACTTTCATTCAGCAGTTTACCTTGCCACTTCTCTTTTCCAATGATGTTTCTAAGCTGTTGTTAACTATATTCTGTCTAGTGGGGATCTCGTTGCCATCCATTCTGGAGCAGGAAGGATTAGGATAGGTCAGATGCAGTGTCTGCATACTTGTGTGCG
>NC_090871.1:28516716-28519216 GCF_036669935.1 Montipora foliosa | reverse complement strand
GCTCCGCAAAAAATAAAATTGAGGTAAAAAGGGGGGTGTTTGAAAAATATAAACAATCTCACGGGGGGTACCTTAAATCTTGAAAACTAAAATTGTCATTAGCTAATGTAAACAAAACTTAACAAAATATAATATTGAAGAATGTAAAACGGGGTTGACAGGCCTACTTGACTCGATCCTTGTAAGTGGTCTGGTTTCCTGCTTTGTTACAAGGGTACCCAACGAGCAAATTAATCCAAAAGCCCGCTTTGAGAGAAATTTCTAAGCTCCTTGCAATGTATGCAGACTGTCTAAAGAGATGTTTTTATCACCTAGAAAAATATGATCTGTTCGGATATCTTAGCTGACAATTGAAGTGTCCAAACATTTTAGGGATTGAGCTGAACGTTAACTTCCAAGAAGTTCCAACAGAACCATTTGCTCATCCGAAACTGTTGGGTGACCTTTTTAAGTGCCAAAAATTGCAAATATATCCCTTCCGAAAACGTAAGGGACTGATTTTTCCTGGCTGCGAGTCTTTTAGGTGATGTTTTAGTAAAGAAATCTGTAGCTGTTTGGCAACATAGAACCAAAATTCTTAGAGCAGTTTGATTCTCCCGAACACATATTTGACCGAAGATTATCGTTGGGTGCCCCTGTCAAGTACCTGCATGTCTGAATGGACGCCTCTTTTAGGGGCTTCCAGTAAGATATCAGCAATGGTTTTTGTTCTATGAGACTTGAAATTTGTGATATTTTATTCTTCCAAAAATATAGTTCGTGATGATATATTTTTAGTTTCTTGGTGTTGATTTTCTCTGCAGCAGGGCTCTGAAGTAATGTGAATGTGACCTTTTGGAATTACGCTTTCGCATCAATTTAATTCTAGTCTCAACCGATAGACTTGACGGTGGTAGAAGAGAGTAATTCTGCTTTTAAGGCTTTGACCAGGGCGGGGCCCGCGATCTTTTTGTTCTTGAGCGCCTGGGTTGTGCCATATATCAGTGAGATAGCTGTCTTTTTAATTTTTTTTTTTTTTCTGCGGCGTTTCTTCGCAGATCGTTGTGCTGTTTGGAGGAGTTTTTCTGTTTTTGCCTTAATTTGTTTCGCTTGGTCTTCTGACTTCTGCATCGCGTATACGGTTATGGCCATAAGAGGTACGTTGGGATTATCACAAATTTTAGGGATACTAAAAGGGGGTCCCCGAAAATGTTTAATTAATGCATTAAGTAGGGGGTCTCCAAATTTTTCAGGTAGTAGATAATTTCTTAATTTCTCATCAGTCCCCCACCCCCCCCCCCCCTTTCCCAACAATTTTATGTGAGCGCTCCCTTAAGTCAGTTTTGAAGAAGTTATTTGCTTAACGTACAAAATTTGGAAAGTTATTCGATATGTTCACCATGTGGTAAGAAAATTATCTCTGTCTCGTTCCATTTCTTTTCAGTTTCACATAGTGGAATATTGAATTGTTGCGAGTGACAGTTCGCGTCATGTTATCACTTACATACCCTTCGGTAACAGACTTTTGACTCAAATATTCGGAGACCATGCCCGTGCTGTGATACACAAAAGTTGTTTACAATTTACAAACCGAGATTGATACTTTATTGGTCGATCCTAGGTTTCTTCAAATGGCATGGGAAAACTCCCGAATGGAATATTCAGTTGAGATCGGCATGTCCCATTTGCACCGTTCGTTCATATTTCCTGAGAGTCCGAAAGCTAGATAAAGTATGGCTAAAAGTTTATGGAACACAAATTTTCCCTCTTGAAATTCCGGTTGTAAATTTTGAACTCCCTAAAATTATGGAAATTTCCTATCAGGCAAACCAAAATTGTTTTACGATTTGTATTCCAACTAAAAATACCGAGGTATTTTGGTAAATGAGTTACAAGCAAAAAAACCAATACTGCGTCTCTGATGTAAACATTTAGCGGCTTATAACATCAAGAGCCCATGACGAGGAGCCTTCCCCATGCACCATATCCTTGAGTCAACCTTTGAATGTATCTTTCTATTTTAAGAATCACCAATTCAGCAGGGGATTCACATTTACACAATTTGCTTACATTGTTTTGCTATATGTTGCCTTCGTTTGACAATAACTTTGTTCTGATTGGCCATACTAAACAGTGCGTGGAGAGCTGAAGAACTCGTGGCGTTCTGAAAATAGAAAGATACGCGCAAAGTATGACTCGTAGGGCTTGTATGGAAGAGGAAATCCCCTATTCATCAGGGGCACCCAACGAATCTGTTCCTCACATTATCTGTTCCCCAGAGGAATCTTGCTGGCTGGCAAAAATACAGGTGTTTCGATGAGCTGGGTGGGAAATTTTGTTATTGATAGAGGTTTTGCCTGGGAATTACTGACTTTTTCTAGCATTTCAACCCGAGCTGGCTGTAGAAACTCTGAAGACTGAGGACGACTAAAAAAAAAACAACAACTTCCCTCTCCCAGAGAGTAGTCACAAACATACGACGGCTGGTCGGAGTGATTGCGCTTGCGGAAAAAACCTGTTT
>NC_090871.1:28496716-28506716 GCF_036669935.1 Montipora foliosa | reverse complement strand
GGGCCTGGAAACCGAGCATTTCGCGAACTCCGTTCCGAACCTCCGAACGGAAAAAAGAGGACTACCTCTGGAGGTTGTCCACAATTTCCGAAAAGATTTTCCGGAAAATTGCCTTTTCCATTTGACCTCGAACCGAAATTTCCGGATTTTTTGGCTAAATGGTAAGTACCCCGTGTTTTCATACCCATAGGACTTTGCACGCCTGTGTTGTGAGCCCGCGATCCGATTCATTATGGTGAGGTAGATCGGTGAGGTATGTATTATGTATACAGTATAATATATGTCCCCATACATAACGTATCTACCGATTACGACCGGATTGAGTCATCTCTATCAAGCCGTATCAAATTGAAATTCGAAAGGACGAAAGACGAAGCAAATGATAACATGTAAAAGGAACTAACTTTAAATTAATGACTTTTTACGGATTATGTCTTTTATATCGTATAAAACAAGCGATATCTGGACGTGTCCGGACAGATGAAACTCGTAGTGACGAAATTATCGCGCAATGTGTATTTTCGTTTCACTTTCTTCCGTTGAAATATTCATTGAGGGGTCGGACGTGGTAAAGTCATGTTAGAGAGCTTAGCAGCTTGGGTTTTGAGGACGTATGTTGGAGAATACGTGGAAAATCTGAATACAGACCAATTATCCATTGGGTATGGTAAGTAAGACAAAAGAATAACAAATTATGTGTTGGAGTGCTCAAGCTTTAATTGTTTTAGGTTAGTTTGCGTTGTAACCTGTACTTTGTCTCTCTATTTAAGCATATCTAGTGAATTGATCATGCATTATAATGTTCGTGATAACGATTGCTAATCCACTTGTTGCTCCACATTAAGCGTAAACAATGCAGCGATTACAGCCGACGTAGTTTTTGTGTGGAATGCATCTGTGAAATAAATGTGTGAGAAACTCAATTTAAATAATCTTTGGACTTTGAAAACTTGGACAGCTTCCACGGGTACTCCAATATCTCAACTGGAAGAATGCAAATGGTTAGACTTTCGAGTCTTCTGGGATAAGGATTATAAACCGTAGGCCCCATCTCACAAATA
The DNA here is from genome assembly GCF_036669935.1 of Montipora foliosa. Lineage (NCBI taxonomy): Eukaryota > Metazoa > Cnidaria > Anthozoa > Scleractinia > Acroporidae > Montipora > Montipora foliosa. The sequence goes on along the minus strand of NC_090871.1, from coordinate 28,505,655 downwards.
TCCTTCTTGTTCAGAAAGTTCCCTGTGAGACGTTAAAGAACCCACATATTATTCAACAAGAGGAGGGAATGGAGTCCCTGGTGTTGTGGCTGGCCTGTTCTCTCCGGCAGAAGAAGCCGGTTTGGTGTTATGTCTCTAAAAAGGCTTGTAATGTATGAGGCCACCAAAGCACCCTAGCAGAAACAGCCATAAGTCAAAAAGGGACTTTGCCGAGTGCTGGAAAATGTAGATGTGGATGAGATGTGTAGACGTGACTCTGTCTTGTTGTAGCATTTTATGTCAGCTTTCACTACGTTATTGTAAGCAATTTTGGTCTCATTCTTCAAAAGCATTACTTTAGAAGCCTTGTAAGCCATGGAGAATAAACTAAATTTAAAAGTAAGTTTACAGTGAAACCGGTGTTCGTTTGCATGCCACTTTGCACTATTGTCACGCAATGTTGCACTTTTGATTGCCACTTTGCTGCGAGCAAGTTGAGGGTTCAAATTTACTAATGTACGCACAGTTGAAGTCTAATGGTATGCCTTGAACTGTCATTACATTGAGAACCTTCTCCATAGTCGGTTTGGAATCGATAACTTTAATATTTTGGAATGTCCTTCAAATGAATTTGAAATGATTAATTTCTTCAAAGAACATTATGCGTGGAATCCAGTAATAGCGAGCAGAGATGTTGTTGTATGGACTTTCACTGTGGAGTTTTCGCGGAAAACCAGTTGCGCTTAATGCTAAGAAATTGTGTTGTTGAATTGATGTTTCAACCCCCTTACAGTCCTGAATTTAATTCTTGTGAGTTTTGTGTTAGGTCGGTGAAGGCATATTTGAGACAACACAAACAGTTTTCACAGAACTTGAGATAATTCAAGGTTTGCAAACAATCGCACCAGTGATACATTATGGATTTGTCATTTAAAAAATAAATTTTTGCACAGCCTCGCGAATCCTACCCAATGTAGAGTTATTATGCCATAAATTTATATTGTAAAAAATAGAGATCAAGGTTGTTTTGAACGGGTCCAAATACCTGACTGCATGGGAATGCAAACAGCTGGCAGCAAGTTGAAATTTGAACTTGCAACTTCCTAGAAGCAAACTGCCAATCAAAACACCAACATCGTGTCACAAAATTGTGAAGTGGCGCGCAAATGAACAACCGGCTTTATTGTAAGCTATCCCTTTAAACCAAAAGAGCTGGGCCCACTGAATCTGAATGAATTTAAGCCATTACACTAGACTGCATCCTATGCTTTCATCTTCATGTGGGTAACTTTGCCTCACTTGTATCTGTCACTGTTCTCAGTAAATGAATTTTAATGGTCTATAGACCTAATCGACTAACTCAATGTTGTACCCAATTCAAATCTCCCGGGATTAAGATTCTTTGTGTGTTGTATTTGCATGATAATGTAGCATTCATATTCAAATGATAAGGAACACCCTTACCTCATCCTTACCTCATGCAGAACCACCTCATACCTCACATCTACACACTTCGCACCATACTTCCAACACACCTCCCAGTACACCCATTATGGCTCCTCTAATAATCTCTCTATGTCAAACCAGTACAACCACTTGCCATATGCCCAACTGACTCCACCTCCTTACCACAAACGGTACACTTTGGATCTACATTCTCCTTCTCGTTCATGGCCTGAAAAAACCTCGTTTGCAGTGCCTGCTCCTGCGCAGCAAAAACACACTCCTCTGTGCCCTTCTCCAAATACCCAGCTCTAAGCCACTACCATGACCTCTCATCAGCCACTTCACTGACATCCGTCATAAACTTTCCATGCATACCTCCTATTCAAGCAATCAAGCACTTTTCCTCCCAATCACATTTCTCTTCTTCACCTCCTCAACCCTTGGCAAAATGTACTGTCGTTCCATGTTTCTCTTGTCAACACTTTTCCACCTGGGTTTTCTCATCTTAAACTTGTCACCCAGTCTTTTCTTTATCCCTATCAGCCTCAAGCTAGCTACATTTACATGTACATACGAACCGGTAAGTAAAGTCTGCTACGAGCCTAGTGGCCCATCAGGCCGGCGCTTATCTCCGGTTACTGTAGCATGAAGCAACTAGGAGTATTTCTACTCCCCCCTGGATGGGATGCTAGTCCATCGCAGGGTTACCCCCAGCATTAAATTTGCCGGTACCCATTTATACACCTGGGTGAAGAGATGCACTGTGAGAGTAAAGTGTCTTGCCCAAGAACACAACACAATGACCCAGCCAGGGCTTGAACCCGGACGGATCGATCTGGAGTCCAGCACGCTAACCGTTAGGCCACCGTGCCTCCCCATACGAACGAGTATCCAATAGCCTATTGATCTCCGACATTGACATCCCATCCGTTGCAATATTATGCATCAGCCCTTCCACAACCTTCATTTACTTTCCTCCTACATGTATCCTTAGCCTTCAAACCAGGAACCTTGACCCTCTCCTCACTAACTGCTGTAAAATGATAGCAGTGAAAGATGTATGAATCCACCAACTGATGAGGTGCTGAATGCATATAAAGCCAAAAAATGTCAGGTAAGAAAGGAAAGCTGGCCATGAAAGCCAATGCATGAGCAGTTTCTGAAGCAACTAGAGAAAGGGACAGACAGGGTTTCATATAGCTGGTTGGAGGGAGAGCAGTTAAAGGAGGGAGACAGAAGGATTTATCTTGGCCACCCAAGACCAAGCATTACAGTTTGATGCACACAAGGCTACAGTAATGAATTAGAATGAATGAACCTGAAGCATGTGTGGAAGTGCAGAAGAGTCTGTGAAGCACCTACGTTCCAGTGTACAGTTAGTGTGTGAATAATTATGCCAAGCTGCCACAGGCATACATGTACTACAGGAGCCAACATGACAGTGTCGCAACAATGATTCATTGGTAGGTATGTAGGAAGAATGGTTTTCCATTGTTTGAATATTGGTACAAACATGTTCTTGAGAAAGTTATGGAGAGCAAAGACACAGAGATTCTTTGGGATTTTAACATCCAAACAGATGAAGTGATCAGCACCAGAAGGCCAGATAACCTTTTTTTTGCAAGAAGAAGGGGGGATGTGTTTGACATTGATTGACATTGTGATTCCACGGTTGTGTAAGGAGCAAGGAAAAGGAGATGCTGGACAAATGTGAAGACCTAACCACATGTATTGAACTTAAAAGGAATATTAATTTTTGTTAAGTGGAGGTTGATATACATACATGTACAGATTGCCTATGGTATTTTGGAGCTTTAGGGATGGTTAGCAACAAGTTGTGGTAGTGTGTTGTTGTACATGTTGGTGCATTGAAGAAAGGGGCTCTTATATGGACTACCCACATTTATGAGAAAGGACCCTTGGAAGTATCTAAGATTGCTGACTGCAGCCAGATTAAGGGAATGAAAGATGAAAAGTAATGGTGGTGATGTTAGCATCACGATTTCAGATAATAATAACATGGGTGACAAATTACTCCTTACTTAAAACACAAAAACTTGTTTCCAGTCACCCATAGAATTCGTTAATAAATATTTCCCCTCTAGTCTGTCGCGTAGCCTTTCATGGTCTATTGGTCATCGCGAGGGCCTCTAAATGTGGAGGTACTAAGCTTGAATCCTACTTGGGAAGTTTCTCTGAAAAGACTCTCAACCATGAGCAGTCCCAACAAAGTAATAATCACTATAGCTTTTTTTAGCTATAGTGCGTGACTAATAAATGTGTGGTTTTGATGAGAGAGGAAAACAGGAGTACTGGCAACAAACCTCTTGGAAGAGAGTAAAGAGCCAACAAAAGTCAACCCACACATGGTTGTGAGACCAGGCCAGTGGTCTCAACACCTTGCTCACCTATTCCTTGTATGTGGTAGTACATCATGACCAGAAGATTAAAATATACAGTGTATGTTGCCTAACTGTGTATTGCTCTTTCTTTGTTTTAGGCACTGTTGATCTCCATAACCTTCCACTCAAGAAAACAGCTCTAAAGGGTCTTGAGCTACCCTTAGAAGTAAAATCAGGTTTTATTGGCCACCTGCAGCTTTCAATCCCCTTGCGACGACCCAAATCAGAGCCATGGATTGTTCATATTAATAAACTCTATCTTGTGGCAGGTCCTCTTCAACATTCAGAGGTACATGTCCATGTTTGCATTGAAGAATTATTGTTTAGTCAAGAATGATTTCACGTAAAAAATAATAGTAATGCCCTTCACTGATACTCTACGTTAAGAATATTGGCAAGCTTTCACTTTTGTCTTGTGGAGGCAACCCTTACTGTTCCTTGTCTCTTCAACAAAATTGGTGAACAGACTTCCTTGTAAATCTAACATTTAATGGAATTTAGAGTTTTTATTGGCCACCTGCAGCTTTTCAAGTTGGGTGAACAATAATCTTATTACATAATAATGTAGTTCAGAGGTGGCACAATAATTATTAATATTTTAGGTACATATACATGTACCTCAATAGGAAATTAATGCAAAATGAAATTACTTCAACATTAATTTAAAAAATTTGTGTTAAGTTGCATTGATTTATGTTAATAAACTAAATTGATGTTAATTTCTGCCCTGTTTAGTAAAATTAATTTAAGTAGAGTATAATTTCTACGACCTTAATTGCCATTATTTTTTCCCCAAATCTGCAACTCTTTGCAGACATTTTTGTCACCAAACCAAACAACAGATTTTATTGTCACACTTTATTTCATTGGTAAATTGTTTACTGTACTTCAAAGTTGCATTTTCGTTGTGTTCACTGTCAGAAGAATAGTTCTCCACGTCTGTTTCTTGAATTTTGGCTAGATTCGTTCGCTTGACCCATACAGAATTTAGGGACAATTGCACGATCTTGTTTGTATTATACAATACAATACATGATTAATTGACCGCTCCCCATAGGGGCTTTTCAGGGCCAATGAAACACAACGAAACGACGGAACAGAACACAACAACTGTTGAGAATCCCAACTGGCCGGAGACAAACCAGTTGGCTATTTACTAGTGCAGCTGGGAAGTTGAACCAGGGACTACCAAGATCAAATTCAACAAGTGGTCAGAACAGGTCTTGAACCCAGGATCTCCGGATCTCAAGGCCAGCACCCTAACCACTGAAACTTATCCTAACCACTGAGCCACACTGCCTCTCTCTTTGGAGTTTTACAGTTACAGGCCTTCTGATATTACGCGATGGTGCGATTTCGCACAATCGACCTCAAATCGCATCCGATCGCACAATTCACGAAAAATCGCATAATTCACAAAAGGACGCACAAAATTCATAAAATGAAACATAAATCAACGCGTTTCTTCGAAATTCCTGCATAAATATGCCATTTTTGAGATGATTTATCTTGGAAAAAGGCTAAAAAACCTTTGTCGCCTTCGATTTCGTAACAGTCGAAGTTCAAGGCTTATTGTTCATGTAGGGGACCTGGGTACGAGTCTCCTTCTATTGGTGCAACACAAACACGGCCTTATATACACACCACTGAAATGACACAGTTGCAGAGATTTGTGAAAAATAAGCGAAGTTGTAAGTTTTTCGGCAAAATGTAGTTTCTTTCGTTGAAAACTGATAAAAACTTACTCATGGATAAGTGTGTTGTGAAAACGCTCGCTTTTTCTTCGACGAAGAAGGAAGTTCCCACCTTCCGCCCAATCTGACAGCTCACGATCGAGCAAGAAAGTACCTCACAGGTACGCTCCACGTGGACGATGGACTGATGTTTTTCTCGTCGTGCAATATTAGGGCCTTTTGTACGAGAGAAAATAAGCCGCGGCTTACTCTGGCCACGGTGTACAAAATACGCAAAAGGAACTATTTATACGAATATATATTCCCAGGTCAATATAAGCCGCGGATTGAAAAAGACGTGAACGTAGATTTTGTACCATTTATACGGGGTGAACATTCGAGTCTTCTGTAAGCCGCGGCCAGAGAAAGCCGCGGCTAATATTTTCTCTCGTATAAATGGGGGTATGGCCCTATTGTGATTGACCAACTTCGGAAGTTCGTGGTTGACGAGCACCTTGATCATTCATTTGGCATCTTACCTGTTTCCTTTCAACTTTTAACGTGGTGCACCGGTAGTGCAGAAGACCTCCTTTTTTTATTTATCCCAACTTATGTCGATCGAGATACATAATTACTGTTCCTTTGTGTTCAAAATGTCTTTAGGGCAGCAAAAAAGTGTTTTTCTTAACCTGAAACCTTATAAAACAAGCTTAAAATTGCTGAGAAAAAATCGCATAATTTACATTATTTATCGCATAATTGGGCTTTCTAATCGCACAATCTGCCCTGAAAAAATCGCATAATTTGCATTTTTTAATCGCACCCTATCAGAAGGCCTGCAGTTAATGTTAAAATATAGTTGTTCCTGTTCTCAACAAATTTTTTTTTGGGGGAAGGGGTGGTGCAGGTTGTAGCAGATGCGTTAATTTCCGACATTTTGACATTTTACCCTCTCTTTTACGTTAATTTGTTTTATTGGGAGTAAATTTCCCTTCAAATTGGATTAACCCTTTGACGTCCAAACCGGCCTAAACCGGCCAGACTTAATATTTTACTCTGTCTAACGCCAGACACTTTTACTCGTCAATGGGTTAATCACTCACTGAAAAACTATGTCCCCATTAATTGAAGTCGCGTTAATTTCAAATAATGTTAATTTAACCCAAGCAAAATTTCCTATAATTACATATATTGTACTCGTACATTTGTAGATTTCAATGGCATGAAAAACGTTTTTACTTCTCAGGCCTCTGGGTTATGAACACTGTGTACCATAATAATATTTTCGATTGGTTTTTATCTGAAAGCAAAAGTGAAAGAATGGTAATTCAAGTGTCTTAGCTTTTTGTTTAACTGAGTCACTTATTATTTTAATCGAAAAACAAAATGTGTATTTTGTTTTTTTAATTTGAACAAGTTTCAACTTTCCCCACTTAGTACGATGAAGAGAAAGAACGAGAACGTGAAAGAGCAAGAAAAAAGAAGCGTCTTGATGCTTTGGAGGCCCAGTGGCTGGTGAGAAGATAATTACAAAGTAATTATGGAGTATCATTTGGTTCTGAACCAGAGGAATCAACTTACATGTAGATCGATTCAGCAGTTTACAATTTTTTTTTTGGGGGGGGGGGGGGGTGGAATGGGGTTGGGGTAGTAATGAAAATTTACTGATTTCTTTTGAGACAGTCTTGTAGATAAGGCACACCCCAATTTGGGACGTGTTATTTTAAGAAAAACCCAGTCGCAATTTTGCAACAATTAAGGTGGCTCAAAGCAGTTTCAACACTTTCACGCGATGTTCTTGGCACTACAACACTGTATCATGTATTAGCCATGTTATGGTACCATATAAAAGTCCATTTGCTGTTGAACAAAATGCGGTCATTATTGTGACATAATATGTCACCGTGGCAACAGAAAAGCTCTGTGAAAACAACCTATATTTTGTCTTTAGTTGCTCACATTTCAAAAACTAACACGGTGACCTCATTTTTTATTGCTGGAAAGTGATCAGAATTCCAAGATAAAAGCTTTTGCCTATTTAAAAAAAAATCTGCATCACATTCAGAGTAGGGGTGTAACGATTCATGTTCCTTTCGATTCGATTCGATTTCGATTATTGCCTTTCGGTTTCGATTATTTCGATTCGATTATGCAAAATATTAATGATTTTTAATTCTTGCAAGATGATACACAATGTAAACAACATACAACCCTAAACTCTCAATGTCCTTTGCAATGAAAACTCCAATAGACTTCGTTATTGCCGTTGCTCTGTTGCCCGACCGCGGCAACTTATTCTCCAGAACATCCTGAATTTTTGACTGTCCAGTTTCAGTACTGTTTTTGGTACCCGGCGAAGTTTTTGCCGTCTTTGACTGCAACACTTCTGACTTTTCATCAATGCTGTGTTTGACTTTTTAAGTGTGCGCTCATGCATGCTTGAGGTCGAACCGGCACAATACTTGAAAGTTGCGAAGCAAATTTTGCAGATAGTTTTAGACTTGTCTGTTGTTCCGTCTTCAGTCGGAAAACCATAATATTTCTACACTGCGGATCGAAAAGAAGCAGGCGGATTCACAATCCCTTGGTCATTCGTCGCCATGTTTGAGAACGTGACAATGAACACGCACATGGTTTGCGTTATTGGAAATTCTCAAGGGGTGGTAGAGGGGCAACATTTTTACCAAGCAACATGGCGCAAGAACTGCAAGTTAGCGTCTTTGATCGATTGTCAATGAAAAACGCACATCTTATTGAGATCTGGATTCTAAGTTTACAATATAATGACTCACTGAGGGCACTTTTGGAAAGGTATGCAAAAAATCGAACCAAAATCGAAACGTGGAATCAAATAATCGTGAATCGAACCGAACGGTCATAATCGCGATTAATCGAGAATTCAATTAATCGTTACACCCCTAATTCAGAGCCACCTTAAATCTGTGATTTTGTTAAGGTGGCTCTGATTCCACTGTATATAATTCATTTTAAACTTAACAGAAAGTTTCATGATAGCCTTCTGGTAACTTTCCAGCTATAAAAAATGGGGGTCACCGAGTTCGTTTTGCTAGGTTTTCCCGTTGCCAAGGTAACTTTTGACATCACAATTATGATCGCATCTTGTTTGGAAATAATCGGTGTTTCATATTCATATGAATTCTGTCCTTCTTTGGACACTTCGAGTCAGCTACATGGCGTAATTTGAGTAGATAACGGTCAAGCGATTGAAAGCTATGTAAAAACAATTTTCTTGGTGAAAAATTCTCATTGAATTATGCCTCGAACTAAAGTACACAGCCTGAGAAGGAAAAAGTGTTCAGTACACGAAGAACGACAATTTTTCAACAGAAACTCTTCCAGTTACAGAGAAATTGAAGATGAAAAGTGTGCAAAGACTTGGGTCGAGACGAAGAGCATGTGGTTAATTCACAACTTGTGA
>NC_090871.1:28486716-28491716 GCF_036669935.1 Montipora foliosa | reverse complement strand
AAACTTATTTGATTTCAAGTTGTTTCGTTTCTGCTCTTTTGTCATACATTTAGGTCATTCAGGCATCATGCAACCTTATCCGATTCAAAATTGAAAATGTTCTTAAGATACATGTATACAAAAAATTGCAATACTGAGCAAAAAGCAGCCCTAAACAAATTAAAAATAAACACTCAGCTTTAGGTTTACATTCCTTCGATGCTTAATTTAACTTAAATAACTGCGTAGCCACCAGTGTGGTCCTGACCACAGCTATATATGTCAAAACTAAATTGAAACTGGCCAAAAATGCAGGAAAAAAATAATTTCCAAATGGTTGTCTACCTGAACACGGAAAGCCTTGACTGTAAGAGCTATAGTTAAGGTAATATGGCTGTGTAGCTTCGTCTAGCCAGGGAACATGCACGGAAAATTAAGCCTTGTGTATGTTTAGGTGTTCTGATTACAAGAAGTTAACAGGCTTAAACCTGCGATCCAATCGAAAACCAGTACCTGGTCAGCGGTCAACTTAAAAAAATGCTGACCTTGATGAGCTCTTAACTTGAGTCTGTGATACGGTCACCTGATATTGGTCAGCGGATACCTTGTTTTGACAGGAGTCAATTGACCATAACATGGTTGTCCATATCAAAGATGTACAGTATGCTGTAAATGGCCGTCATGTTGGTAACCTAGAAATACACGTAGTTCTTTTTTCAAGTTTCCAGTTCCATGACGTCTTTTGTTTCGAAAATACAGTATAATCAATTTCTGAATTGTCACCTTGCGTGACAACATGATACAAAGTTGTTTGGTTGAGAAAAATATCTATGCTTATGAATCTCAGCAGTCTGAGCTTTTCAAGTACAGTAGGAGATGCGTTCATGAACACACATGTATTTTATCTCATGAGCGAAATGTACAACTAAGCACTTCCATGGCTAAGTGAATTCCAGATGTTCATGTTGATTTCTGGCTGCCATACATGTACAGCTGTATGTGTGTTGGGAAATAAATTTTCAAAGCTTGTCAAGTTGCCATGTGACCAGCATCCTATGAACCCTTTGAATAATAATAATAATTTTGGTTCTTTTAATTTTACATGTAGCTTGTCATAAGTGATGTTCATTTGCGATATGAAGATGGAACAACTACAGACTCTCTGCCATTTGCATTTGGCATCACTATGGCCAAATTATCAGCACAGTCTACCAATGAAGTGTGGGTGAGTTCGTACAATCATAAAAATAATTTTAAGTTCAGTGTATACTAAGTGCTTAATTTTTTCAAGCTGAATGCAGTGTAAATTATTTTTTAATAGTGCATGAATCGTTAGTTTTACGAGTGACTTATGGAATTTTTGCCAACTTAAGTTGAGCTACAACAAGTTGCAAAAATAGTGGAGACGCTTCACCTTCTTGGGGCGTAATTAATTTCCCTATTATCTCTCACACTGCAGCCCCCCTCCCCCCCTTATCAGTGTTGCTAGCAAGACAAAAAAATGTTGGGAACTTAAGCAGTCAACATTGAAAGGGGGAGGGGGGAGAGGAAGTGGGAAAGGTTTAAATTCTGGATGCGGCGGGCATTGGAAGCTAGAAAAGGTGTTTTTTAATGAAAGTGTCTCAACAATTTTGCAACTTGTTGTAGCAATGCAAGCTGTTAATACAAAGTAACTTAGAAAATGAAAAAAAATTGATTCATTTTTTCCAGCAATCCCATAATACAGTTCATTTTGGGGGGTTAGTTGCATTAAAACAATGGATATCCAATTCAATGAAGCATGATACAGAAAGGAAAAGGAAAAGGAAAGGAACTTTATTTAAGTGTCTAGTAGATTTAGCGCTGGAGCACTAATTGGGGACACTGGAAAGTGAAATTAACAATTAACACAACAAGCCAAATGTTGGTTTTTGAGGAGAGGGGAAACCGGAGTACCCGGAGAAAACCTCTTGGTGCAGAGTTACTGTAGAGAACCAACAAACTCAACCCACATATGATGCCGAGTCTGGGAATCGAACCCGGGCCACATTGGTGGGAGGCGAGTGCTCTCACCACTGCGCCATCCCTGCACCATAAAGTAAATAACTTGTATTGTTTTTATGTAAAGACCCCTCCCAAAAAAGTATTGCAGTATGGGATGGTGAAAATAAATGTAGGGAATTGTACAAACTGTCATGTAATGTTTTTGATATTGCAATTCAGTATCTTCCAGTTTACAAATTGCTCACTCATGGACATAGACCTTATTCATAAATGGCGGTCACATTTATAATTCTTTTGTCCAAGTGCAAATTAGCCTACCAAGCCTCATTGTAGAGCAAGAATTCTTTTCAATTCACTGTATGGTATCGAGGCTTGGTAGGCTAATTTGCACTTGGACAAGAGAATCATAAATTGACCGCCATTTATGAATAAGGTCTATTGCAGCCACTGTGTTAAAATAAATATTCCATTATAAACCTTTTAACAAAGAACCTTTGCATGCCACCAAAAAGGGTCCAGTTTTCTTTGGGACAACCCTGCATTTACAAGTGAATTGTGCAGTCCCACACCCCCACACCCTGTCAGAAGCACTGTCTCTGGTTAAGCCATGTACAGTGTAACATGCCAATTAAATTACACATTTTTCAGCCCCACAATGTGTTACCCTAAAGGCTGTTGAACAAACAAACTTTGTACAGCTGACTACCCATTATCTGTTCACTGAAGGTGGAGTGGGTGAAATGTATCAGGAAAAGAAGGCCAACAAAAAAAACCCATGTCATGTAGGCTTGCGGGGAGCTGGGAAGGCCTGGCCATCAATGTCGACAGTACAGTTGTTGACACTTGTAGGTTACACTGTGCTGGTCCTCGACCCTGTTCTGAGGAATTTTCTCCTGTTTTTTTATTATGTCCCTCTCTCATCAATTGATATCAACCTGCACTTGTAACTTATGTGTATTCCACCCTCTGAAGGGTTGTATTAGGGAACACATTACATACATGTATATTTACATTTAAGGTGTAAATATGTACTACATGTATTTAAGGTGCTTCAGAGCTTAAAATTAACCTTTTTACTCAGAGCCAGCTGGCAACTAATGGGAAAAATTTGGTCGCCAGACAATAAATGTTGGTCACCAACTTATTTAATATACGACTTATGTAAGAACATGATATGAAATGTTACTTTGCATGCAAGGAAAGTCATAATTAAATGGCAAAAAAGAAACAGCACAAGTCAGAAAGACCTCTAAAGCCACTGTTTTTTTCGGCTTTTGTCTTTAGTTTGGTGGTGGTGTTCTTTATGTTTATTTAAAATGGAGCGAAGCACAGAATGTTTTAAGTCTGTGTTTTCCATAGCAAGGCAAACATGGGTCCTTTGTCCTTGTTTTTCACTTCTTCAAAACGTATTTTCTTTTTCTCCTGCAGCTTGCATGGCAAGCAACTTACATGTACCTTTATCGTGAGTAAACACAATACTACAATTGCTTGGCCTAGGCCCCCACACAACCACAATGCTCATATCACTCTCTGGCTAGAATCAGAGGAACTTGCTTTCTTAATTAAAAGTACTTTTCTACCGATATTTTCTTCCATTTAATCTCCTTGTGTAGTCAATTTTGCAGGTGTCTGCTTTCTAACTGAGGGGACAAGTTCTCCAACCCACTTTACGATAAGGGTACAGGTTGCTTTTTCAAGGTTCCATACAAATTTCAAACTCATTATGCAATGTCCAGGTTCATTATCAATAATATGGAGCATGGAGGTCGGCAAAAACCAGTAATTAATAATCCCTTTTTAAAATAATTATAGTCTCCTTCTCACATACGGCAATTATTTACTTTTTATATATTTTTTATGATTCATAAAAAAAATTAATGATTGTAAAACTTACAGTATGTGAATAGCTGACAGTCACTTACAGTTTATGTGGGAAAAAGTGAGTGAAAAAAAGATAATTACAGTACCACTCAAAGCTAAGTTGACAGTCTCTACTCAATCCTTGAAACTCGATTCTCGCGTCTTGAAGGTACCGTGGGAAAAATAGACAAACTCATAAATTTGAGAAAGCTTGCTCGCACTACCACATTCTCTTTGCCTAAAATCAACGATCAATAATGCTTACTTTCAGAGTAAAGAAAGCTTCAGGTGTTAAGTGTGAAGTCACGCGAGCATGTTCAAGTCGATTGTAAAGAGAGCCGTTTTGTAAATGATGAAACACAGGAACTGTGTGCATATTTCGTCAACAGAACTACTCGCACTTGATATCTGACTCGCTTTTTTGACGCATGTACAACACACAAATGTGCTTTGCTTGTCTAATTTATTTCTTGAGAGATCAGTCAAGCTTCAAGCTCATTATTTTTCTTGACTTCAAACTCGAAAGACTTGTGAAAGTCCACCCAAGACTTGATTCTTGAAATTTTTCGAGGATCGAGAATCGAATCTCGAGTTGAGTTTTCGCTACTTGTGAGTGACTGTCAACTTACCTTTGAGTGGTACTGTACATTTGAGAGTTGTTTTTGGCATTTGTGACATCTTTGATTGCCTTAAAGTGCACCTTAACTTAAAAATTTTTTGTTCTTAATATAAATCTCCCCATCCATAGCAAACATACAATGTATGTCACCATTGTTACCCGGAATTTTGCTTTTTCTGTGCCATGCAAGCCACTTAAACTTGGCAGAACTACGTTGCAACAATTTGGAACCATGACCTGTGAGAGGCATTGGTCTGTTCTTGATTTTATGTCACAAACTGCTTTGCATTCCTGTTTTCAAAGAGATTTTGCATTGCAAAGCAGTTTCTGACAAAATAGAGAAAAGACCCATGCCTCTCACATCTCGGTCGTGGGTCCAAACAGGAGCAATCCCGGCTCATTCTGGACAAATACAAACTGTAGTCATGTTGTGTATACTTGTACATGTTTAATTGGTACATGTACTCAGGGCAGGTGCCGTGGCCTCATGGTTAGGGTGCTTGACTCCGTATCGAGTGGTTCGGGTTTGGGTCCTGGCCGGGGACATTTGTAGTGTTCC
>NC_090871.1:28466716-28481716 GCF_036669935.1 Montipora foliosa | reverse complement strand
GAAGAGTTATCATGATTGCACTTAAAAGCTCTTGAACAGCAAAAGCGGCCTTTGTTGCCTTTCTTCAGATAGCTGGCATGAAACGCCGCCATCTCCGAAGTCACAATGTTATGCGCAGTATGAGCTGGGCGGTGCAAAACAAGGGAATAACCTCAAAGTATTATTTTCATTGCTACCCCCTAATCTCTCTTCAGCAATGAAAGGAAAAAGAAGACCCTGATACTTGCTTTTTTCAAAATTACTGTACATGTATGTGACTGTCATTGGCAATGCATAGGAAATTCAGCTTGTCCAACATTCTTTCAATTATCTTTGCCTCCTAAGATTGACTCTTACAGATTATACTCTGTCTAATGCCAGCGATTTAAGTCGTTAATAGGGGCTGATTTAGGGCTGGAAGGGTTAAAAGAGTGGTGCCACTTCACCATTAAAATTACTGTTACAGAAATGATTCCATTTTGGTACGTGGAGTCTACATGCATACATGTGACTGTTGTAAATGACAGTTGTCTGTTCTGTTTGGAATTGCAGAGCGCACTTGAGCGAATGATCAATAGAAACCAGGGAAAAGCTGGATTTAAGGTGTGTGCCCTAAGAAAACTATTTATTTATTTATTTATTTACTTCTTATTTTATTAATTCAATAATTACAGTAATTTTGTATTTCAGCATAATTATGGTTGAGCTGTTTTTTGAGAACATAATGAAATGTTGAATTGATGTTGAAAAAGCATTCAACAAATTTAGTCCACCTTTTTCACACTGACCATATTAAAAATTAATTGATGATCTGTTCAAGTGCTCCTGGTATAAACTTTTTTTGAGCAAAGTAATGTTGACTGAATGATTGACTAAACATTTTGCACTTTAGGTTTACCATTTTCATTCTCTGGTTTATAGCTTCCAACTGAATACACTGACCTCTTCTTTTTTTTTATATTAGAAACACCAGTACATATTAGAGCCTATCAGTGCACAAGCAAAAATGAAACGGAATTCCAGTGCTTTGCCCCTGAGATCGCGGCAAATGCCACGGTTTGTAGTGGATGTTCATGTGGAAAAGATACCACTATCTCTGGAGGAAACACAGTACAAGATGTTGATCTCACTCATGGAGGGATTTGAAAGGCACTTTAGACAATGTCGCTACCTGAAGTGGAGGCCAAAAAGTCCAATTAAAAATAAGTAAGGGAAAGAAATGTTAGTCACTTTCAGGAACTACCATTATGCTTTTCAGTTTGTAGGCACAACACTGTACCCACAAAGTGAATGATTGAAATTTCCTTATTCGTGTTACATGTGTTATTGAACAGAGGCTTACAGGAATGATAAATTATCAGCAATGGTAGGGACACAGACTGACTTGTAGTGGTCAGTGCACTGGGCTCCCGACAGTTGGGGTCTCTGGTTTGAGACCTAAATGTACCTTTAGCTGTCATGATGTGTTTGTTCTCTTCACCCAGGCGTATTAAGGAGGCTCGAAAGGGTTTTAACACTTAGAAGACACTCTTTAGATCGAATGACGCTACAAAATTGTATCATGTAACAGCAATGTTATGGTACCATATGAAACACGGACTATTTCCAAACAAGATGTGATGATCATTGTGATGGAATGTGTTATTTTAACAATGGGAAAGCCGAGCAAAAACACCCTATATTTTGGATTTAGTTGCTCATATCTCAAAAACAAACTTGGTGACCCCCCTTTTTAATTGCTGAAAAGTAATTAGAAGGCCACAATGAAACGTTCGGCATAGTTTGAAAAAATTATGCCCAGTGGATTCAGGGGTGTCACTGTCACTTTCAGTCCCTGGTGGCTCGTGTGTGACTTTGCTTTACTTGCTTCTGTAGAATAGTATGTGCAGAGGCTTACATGTAGTACAATACAAAACACTCTTTTATAGTCTGTTGGGAATAAAACCTGTCAACATCTTTATGATAGTATATTGCATTGTCATCATCATCATTATTGTTAAGGGAACAAGGGAAAAGTGGCTATTTCCGAGCTTCCTGTTTATCATAATTCCCACTCAGTTCCCTGTTCCAAGGGAACAGTGGCTAGTAACTGCAATTATTTTGTGTTTGCTGGTCATATGGGATCACTGTGATCTTGACGGGGAAGCTGTATGAACATCTGCAGGGCAATTAGTTATTTCCGGATGAGCAGAAGGGGTGTAGGAAGAGGTCACGGGGTACTTAGGATCAGTTGTTGATAGACAAGGCAGTGTTAAGGGAGGCTCGGGTGAAGGAAAGGTGCTTGGTTTTTGGGTGGATAGACTATCAGAAGGCCTATGTGGTGTCGGATTCGTGGGTTGTTGAAATGTTGGAAATGAAGGTGGCTGACAACTTCATGCAGGGTTTTCAATAGGAATTTTAGTAGCTGGCAAAACCTGAGGAGTAAACAGAGAAGGGACAATGAGCTTGTAGGCAGGTCCAGGGGAATATATCCCCAGGAGTTTTGAAAAGACGCTAAAATAGTCTGACATATCCCCTTGAAAGGCCCACACACCCTACAAGCATTGCGTGCCATTGAACAATGTTCATATATGAAAATCCCCCCAAAGCTGAAATTCATCCTCTGAGATCACTACAATAAGCATTGCAACTTTTTAATAAGTCCTTTTTCTTGCTACGTTCATTTTAGTGCAAGGAAGTGGTGGCAGTTTTCCATCACATGTATTCTCCAGTCCATTCAGGAGAGAAATGTACGTCAGACTTGGGGGTTTGCAGTCAAACGAGCCCATGACATTGTGACATATGTTGACATATATTCAAAACATCTCACAGATGGGACAGTGGAACCATATCTCAAGGTACAGTGAATGCTCTATTCTATTAAACACAGCAGGACTCTTTTTCATACATTAGGTGCCAGAATTCTTTATGCCACTTGTGTATTATTCACAATGAAATTTTTTTAAAACATGTTTTTTGCAGGATGATCAACAAGATATTGAAGATGAGTTGTCATTTGAGGAATTGGTACTTTTAAGATCTATTGCGCAAAAACGTGCTGAGCATGAGATTAGTGAGGTACAGTGTACAAACATTACTGCCCATTTAAGTACCACTAACCCCTTTAAAATTTTTTTCATGTATATTAACTTTTGCTACTGCCTTCACTACTATGTGGGGAAAATGTTTGGTCCTGGATTTTTCCTTCAGATGTTGTACCCTTTCCAAGAAAGGAAGTTGGGTGACAATACTGGAGAATGGGTCGGTGTTTCATTTGTGCATGAAAACAAACAAACAGAGAGAGATTGTGTTCTTCCTTTCAAGAATGCCTGATTCATGTGGTTTTTTTGGATGCAACAGCAAGAGTGGCCCAGAAGATGGTATAGCTTTCCACAGAATACTGTACCTTTTTTTGAATGATTATTGTTAGTTCAGTTTGAAACTCACCTTGGACTACTTCTACTGAGCCATCAAGTCTGGCTGGAGGTATGGCCCCTAACTGTCTGTTCTGTTCATCATCATCATCATCATCATCTTCTTCTTCTTCTTCTTCTTCTTCTTCTTCTTCTCCTCCTCCTCCTCATTCATACAGTACTGTTCGCAACTATTTGTGCATTTGCCGTGGTTCTGACTAGGTGAAACCGTGGATTCAATCTCCAGTTTGACTGAGGTAAAACCTGGTCCCCGGTAACCAAAAGCCGAGGTTTCACCTAGATTTTTTCGGGTTGATTTACACCGTGGATAGAGCAGATGCTATCAAAGAAATCTGCATATTCTTGTGGATCGACCCCATCGATAATTAGTATGTGTATTTGCCACATATACAATCTGTGATGGTTGGCACGTTGGATTATAATAAAGTCCATTTAGCATTTCTCGTTTTTCTTTTTCCAGCAAACGTCAAGCTTTCTTAAAAATTGTTAGAGATCTTTTCAGTACAGATGGTATGAAGATCAGCGAAAATTCCAGCAAGAATTTTACACGTTTGGGAAATCCTGTCTTAACGGTGATGCCGCTCATCGACCAAAAGATGGAAGAAAACAATTAACTTTGCAAGTAATTTTCAGGCATTCGGGCTACGTGGCTCTCCATTTGTTACAAACTTGTTATTAAGCAGTTAGCATTGAACAATGTATTTCATGAGCTATCACTCTTGCTTGCGTGATGGGAGCGTGCAGCTTAGTTATTATGTTTTAACTCACCAAATTGGCAGAGGCTTGAACTTGTCTATCGTGTGGTCGTTGAAGTGTTAATTCAAGCTAATCTTACTAATTCAGTGGAATGAATATTTCTGAATTTCAAGCTCAACTGCTGAATGACCTGCCACTAAATATTTTGAATCAGAAATGATCGTAATTAATGTGCGAGGAGTTGCTTAACAAACTTCAGGAATACAGTTACGGTTCTTGGCTGGTGTAATATTATTTTGAGTCATTGATAAGGTTTAGTTCAAAGTTGGAGCTTTTCAACAACTATCCTGTAAACATTTCTATTTGGACAGGACGCAAAATTTGAAGCACTTTTGATTCTAAATATATCTCCTGTCGGACTGCACTGTCGGCGAGAAATGCTTTGGCCTTTGGGAGAACTGTTCATCATGATAGCAAAAAACTTACAAATTAGTAAATATGGTGGCATCCCCATTTCGAATAGGTGATGGCAAGGGCTGGGGATTTGGGCAGGATCTTGTATGACTGTGTAGCCCGATCCTGGAGTGGCAATCTCTGTTGCAGGTGGCACAGACGTGCCTTGTGGAATCGCTTGCATGTAGCCTGGACTCTAGCATTCGCTTCCACCTTTGAAACCCCCACTTTGACACGTTGCTGCCATGTATCTCGGTGTTTGGCGATGTCCTCCCATGCACTTGTGTCGATTAGTGCAGGTCGCAAGTCTCGCTTGATGACGTCCTTGTAGTGCAGCAGCGGTCGACCTACACGATGGACGCCCTCTTGCAGTTCTCCATAAAGGATTCCTCTTGGCAGATGGTCAGGCTCTATGCGATGTGCATGGCCGAGCCATCAAAGGAATCGCTGAATGAGCAGTGATGGCATGCTCAATGAGCCAGCGTGCTCCAGGACCTCGGTGTTGGTGACTCTGTCCTGCCACCTGATGTGCAGCAGGCGGCGAAGGCAGCAGAGGTGGAATCCACTGCTCTTGTGTGGCTTATGTTGTCCACGACTTGCTGCCATAAAGGAGGGTTGACAGGACACAAGCTTGGTAGATGCACATCTTGGTCCTTTCGCTCAACAGGTCATTGCCCCACACTCGCTTGTTGAGTTTGGCCATGACAGCAGCTGCTTTGATGATCCTGAAGCTGATCTCAGCATAGAGCGAAGTCAAGATTGACATGGTGGAGCCCAAGTAGGTGAAAGTGTCCACAACCTCCAGCTCTGTGCTGTCAATGATGATGACTGGGGGGGACTCGGCACCTTGGGCTAGGATGTTGGTCTTCCTGATGCTTATTGTTAGCCCAAACTCCTTGCCGGCGTGGAACAGCTTGTCTACCAGATATTAGAGGCCCTCCTCGCTGTGGGATGTTAAAGCAGCGTCAAACAGAGTTTGCCGTCTGACCTCATCCAGATGTAGACACCTTCTGTACAGTCCACAAAGGCATACTGGAGCATCATCAAGAAGAAAATCCTGAACAGGGTTGGAGCAAGGACATAGCCCTGCTTTACTCCACTGCTGACTGGGAAGGCATTGGAGGTGGCCCTATCAAAGCAGACCGTACTCTGCATGTCTTGGTGAAAGGAGGTGATGATCGCCAGGAGCTTTGGAGGGCAGCCAATATTCTGGAGGATCTTGAAGAGCCCGCTTCTGCTCACCAAGTCAAAAGCTTTGGTGAGGTCCATGAAGGCGAGGAACAGTGGCTGCTGCTGCTCTTGAAACTCCTCCTGCAGCTGACAGAGGAAGAAGATCAAGTCCACTGTGGACCTCCCGGCTCTGAAGCCACACAGCAGGCAGGTCAAGGTGACCCGAGCGAAGACTTTGCCAATGATGCTCAGAAGAGAGATACCGCGATAGTTGCTGCAATCACTATGGTCACCCTTGTTCTTGTACAGGGTGACTATATTGGCATCTCTCATGTCTTGGGGGATGTGACCTTGCTCCCAGCACAGGCAGAGGAGCTCATGAAGCGGTTGCAGGATGGTTTGCTTCTTATGGTTCTAAACTTCCGGCGGGATACCGTCCTTTCCCGGTGCCTTGCCACAGGCGAGACCGTCGATGGCTATGCTGAGCTCTTCCAGTTTCGGCGTGTTGTCAAGCTCTATGACTGGCAACCCAGGCAGGGCATTGAGGGCAGTGTCTGTGACGATGTTCTGGGTTGAGTAGAGCTCTAGATAATGCTCCACCCAACGCTGCAGCTGCATGCTCTGATCAGTGATGACCTCACCAGTCTTTGATTTGAGTGGGGCTGCTTTGATGCTTGTAGGGCCAGTGGCAGTTTTGATGCCCTCATACATAACCTTTGCGTGGCCACAGTCTGCTGCTAGCTGGATTTTGGCGCATAGGTTCTGCCAATACTTGTTGACACAGCGGTGGGTGGTCTGCTGGGCCTTGCTCCTAGCTGCTCAAAGGGTGTTGCATGTGCTTGGGGGAGGGTTCTGCTTGTGAGCCAGCATTGCTTTCCTCTTGGCCTCTATGACTGGCTGCATTTCTTCGCAGCAAGCCGAACCAGTCAGCATTCTTGCGTTCTTTCTTGCCGAATGCAGCCATGGCTGAGTCGTAGATGGCATCACGGAGGTGAGACCATTTGGCATCCAGTTTGCTGGTTGTTGGTTGCGCAGCAAGTTTCTCCTGGAGGCTGTCAGTGAAGCTCTGAGCCTTAACGGGGTCAGAAGTGCCACAGGTGTTGATGCAGGGCGACCCTTGGTCTTGGCATGGTGGATCTTTCTGGGCTTCAGCCTGACCCGACCTTGCTTGCAATGAGCAAGTGGTCCGTGTCACAGTCAGTGCTGTGATAGCTTCTTGTGTGGAGGACACTGCTGAGGTTCGCTCTCCTAGTGATGATGAGGTCAAGCTGGTGCCAGTGGCGGGACCGAGGGTGTCTCCAAGACATATTGTGCAGCTCCTTACACTTAAAGTAGGTGTTGGTGATGCAGAGGCTGTGGTGACAGCAGAGTTCGAGCAACCTCTGCCTGTTCTCAATTATCCTGCCGACGCCAAAGTGGCCGATGCAGGTAGGCCATGCTTGCCAGTCGGTCCCAACGCGAGTGTTGAAATAGCCTAGTAAATATAAGCCCTGGGAACTTGGGATTCCGGATAGTGTTTCCTGCAGAGCCTTGTAGAATTGATCCTTGGCTTCTGGGGTGGAGGTCAGAGTCGGGGCATAGGCGGATATGATTTTCACAAAGCCCACCGACGTTTTCATGCGAAGGGCAAGAATTATCAATGACCCTCCGGAGGGGGTTTCTGTGGTGGCAATCAGTGAGTTCCTCACGGCAAAACCTAGGCTGTACTGCCTTGGCTCGTCCTGGGACAGGTCTTGCCAGAAGAAGGTGTAGTCTCTTTCCATAAGTGACCCACTGTTGGCCAGCCACGTTTCCTGGAGACAGGTGACGTTGATGTTGAGTCGTGCCAGCTCTTTGTTGATGATGGCAGTGTTGCGGGAGTCGTCCATTAGCTGAAGGTCAGTGGAGAGACCAGAGCACATGGTGCTAATGTTCCAGCTTGTGATTCGAAGAGCTGGAGTCTTGGTAGTTTTTTGCTTTTGACTACTTGGTGCAAGTACTTGCTCGCTTGTCGGGAGGGTCCCCTAAGCTCTACACACCCAGTAGAGCTGGCAAGCAATGACAGGGCAGCACCTTACTGGCTGGGGGTTGCCCAGCTTGAGGTGGGCGATAGCCACCTAATGAAGCGGCAAGGGCTTCTCCCACCGTCAAACGAGACCCCTGGCGCTCTTTCTTACCCCAATCCGTCGGACCTTAGAACCGGTAAACTGCCTCATCACATGTTGTGCGGGAGTTTAGGCGACACTGCTGGAGTGCCCTCTCCAGTTTGCGTCAACGCCTGGGTGGGAAGATAAGGAGAGGCTGGGCTGTCCATACGAAATTGTCCCCCTCCTGGTGTCGCACACCATTGGCAGCATTTCGAGAGGTTGTGAGAACCCGGCCTCATGGTTGAGCAAATCGAGATTGATTCCCCCTACAAAATCTATCAATTTACACATTTACTCTTTTATGCGTGGACTTCTAGGTGGGCAAAAATCAGCATTTTAAATGCATTTTTCATAAAGCTCTTTTTTTTTTCTGAGAAAGCCAGACATGTCCTTCAAAAAAATTCTTGGACATTTTGTTGGTGCCAAATTGAATGAGAATTTAGGGGCAGACAGAATGCATGCAGGTCTTCCCAAACCAACTGGTTTCCCAGTAGATGTTACTTAGGAATTCATAATTAATTCTGTGATTTGATACTGGTAATCAGATAAAAGTAGTGAACAGTCCATTGATGTTCCTTGCAGACTCTGGCAGAACAAGGTGATAAGTCTCATAAACTGCAACAAGATGAAGAAGGGCAAGAAGCTTGTGATGGTGAAGGAAGAGTTGGGGGTTGGCAAGGCTGGTTAACGGGTTGGTACAGTTGGAATGGATCAGTTGACAGTACTGATGGATCATCTGTTAAAAGGGAAGGGGAAGATGCATTGCCACCATTTATTGGAGAACTCCCGACAACAAAAGGTGACATGGCATTTATTAAATTTTGGGGACTTTACAAACTTGATACCTACAGTACATTGTAAATGGTCTTAACATTGGTGTATTACATTACAGTTTTCATTTCAGTTTTCAAGACCAGGTGTTTAAGACCTCGTACTTCTTTCGTTATTGGGGTCCCATTTTAAATGTTGTAATGGATAGTACATTAATTAAAGGGGGCATGGGTTTTGAGTGGTCCCAGATGTTGTTAACCACCTCACCCCTGAAGCTGCTCCGTTGACGATTCAAATATTGACTGGTGTCAGACTCTTGGGGGACAAGGGTTGTCTGACACAATCTTGAACCATGTTACAAACTTTATCATCAAAACCTCACCCTAATATTGACAACCTAACATCTTGCGAGAAAAAGCCAGAAATAACCATGAGTTTAAGACCCCTTCCTTTACACTAGACCCTATTCTCCCAGTCATTTTACCTGGCACAAAAACACTTTTCACTTTAAATTCTCAATTTCAACATGCAGTCACTATAGTCAGTTAATAAAGCAAGAAAATAAACTGTCAATACATTTAATGTCTGTAGTGCCAGAAAGGTCTATGCAATAGAGGTCACAAAGGATAAAACACTTTCAAATGTTTCCAAAAAAAAAAAAAGAACAAAAACAAAAAGGAAGAGCAAAGGGATTGAGTGAGTAACAACTGTGTGAAGAATTGCAGAAGTCACCTTAAATCAACAATCGATGGATTAATATCAATCCAAATGAAGCAACCGATAGAAAACAAATGAACTCCGTACGCTGAATTGGACAATCATCTCAAATTACAGATCAGTCGATTGATAGATCAATGGACCAGTTGACTGATCTAAGTTTGTAGAGTCATTTTAAACCAATGAATCCTTTTCCAGCTGAACTGAAACCACATATTGTTTCAAGTCATTTAACCCATTGACTCCCTGGGGTTCCCCATTTAAGGGTAAAATAGTCTGGCGTTAGACAGTAAAATACTAAGTATGGCCGGCTTAGGCCAGTTTGGGTATCAAAGGGCTAAGCGAGTGGGAGACAGATGTGGACACTGCAAAATGTGTTCACTGGTGACCTATTTACCATTAATTGCATTGCTGACAATTGCATTAATTTTGCTTGGTATTACACAGTGGCCAAACAGAATTTCAGTGAAACAAAAGGCTGTTAGACTGTGTTCCTTTTTGGGTGAGAGGGTCACGTTTGTCTTCACCTTGGTATTCAAGTAGTGAGAGGTTTTGTCACATGACTGGAAGAAATTAACATTTTTTACTTGAGTTTAGTGTTCTAAAAAGAAAGCATCTTTTGTTACCCAAAATAATGTTAATGTACACAACCAACTTTGGGATGTACATGTATTATCCTCCTGACTTTTTAAATTATAAGATTTTTGAGCAAAGCGTCTTTTTGAAAAATTTATTGCAGAGGAAGAGGAGTTCCTGGGGGAGCTTGCTGATGGACATCTTAACGAATCCATCTTTAACCGTGACCAGGTGTTTGCCCACTTGAATTTCCGTCTTGGTGCTGGCTCATTCAAACTTGTCAACAAAAAACACTCAAATCTAGCCTGGCATATTGCAACTGTACTTCCAGTAATTGAACTAGAGTTTTCTGATTTGAGATGGGACTCGGAGATGCGGCCGCGAACAAGCACATGGGAGTTCAGTATGAGTCTGGGTGCATTGTTTGTTCGAGATAAATTGACCCAAGGCACTTTGTTTCCTACTTTGGTGTGCCCTCAAGGTCGGGAATCACAGGCAAGTTAAACTTTACTTAATTTAAACCTTTCACGTTGAAGGCTGAACATTAAATGAATATTTACTGTAGTAGGAAATTATGTTTACAAGCACTTCATCAAGCTCAGTGTACAATGTAGGCACAACCCTGCGATAAAATTAAAATGCAATTTTGTCAGCAGACATTGATAGCCGCTGTAACACAAAAAAATATTTCATTGTTAACTTTGGAAGACAACAGGTATTAGATTTTATAAATTTGATTGACATACATGTAGCATTATTGGCAGGATCTTCATTTGGCAAATTGTGATTTTCCAAGAGTTCATTCTGGTGGATATCCTTATTCGTTTTTTCCAAAAATATTAATTTATTCTTGGGCAAATTTTTGGAAGGGTCATCATGAACAAAATTATTCTTCAATATTTGAGATTGCAGTGTTCAAATGTTACCTTGGTTTTTCGTACTGTACCTTAATTAGCTGCTGCCCAAAGTAAGCAATTGTCTGTGGAGATTTTCCCTTTTGATTTTCTACTGTTTACATCAGTGATTAATATATAGACTGATATACTGACTCACTTGGTCAAACTCTTACAACACATGACAGTCAAGATTCTTTTATGCTTGCCTCATGAGACTGTGGCCTCGTGTTAACCTCATTAAGGTACTTTATAGAACACACTTGGGCTGCTTAATATACTTTTTTTACATTTTTCCGTCTACAGTTATTTTAGATCATTTTTGACAGCCACGTGAAAAAGAAGATTATTTTGAAATAAAGGTTTCATGGATGTTTGATCGTTATGAATGATCTCCAGCAATAATTGTATTGTACAGAGAGTTTATGAAGCGAAGAAACAAGGGACATTATCAAGGGGAACAGTTGGAGCAGTGGTGATGTCTGCTGCTGGCTTGGGGTTAAACATATTACAAGAAATGAATGAACCAGTGTTTGAAATGAAATTTGAATCTTTACCACCTGCGAATAAAGCTGCTTACAGGTCAGAATCTAGACAATACATGTACAGTAGCGACCCCTTTCAAGCTTTTTTCATTTTCTTCTGAGATTTAGAGGCTTTTTTTAAAATAATGAGCTTTATGTGACCAAATATTCATTTTGAGAAGTGTTTGTTGCCTTAAATCATGCTGTGAATTGCAATTCGATCAGATGCAGGCCCTCCCTGAAAACCACATTTGTGTGAGTGGAGCTTCTTGGGTAAATAATTATCATTAATTATTTATTAATTTTATGATTATGTCAGTGTTTCAAAAGTAAGAGTCAGTGAGCATGATGCGGATACCGAATTAAGCCTTTCACTCCTGTGGGGTTTTCTATTGACGAGTAAAATTGTCTGACGTTAGACTCATTGGTCCTTACAGGGGTGAAAGGGATAAATTATTAATATTGAACAAAAATTTTTTCTTTAAATTTCAGTCTGTGGCAAAATTAATGATAATTATTGTACAGCTGTATGTGAATGAAAGCACTCCATCATGTCATCAGTGAAGTTTGCTTGGGTCATGCAGTTTGGATCTAACAACATTAATTTTAATGATTCTAACAATACTGGCTTTTTTGTTTTGTTAGGTTGTCTGTGACCACCCAGCCACTTGATGTAGTCTACAACCCTTGGGTCTTAGATCACATCTCGGAGTTTTTCTCCCATACATCAGTGGAAGGTACGCAAGCGCTTTACATTGAGCGCCAGCTCCGTGAAGTGGCACGTGTTCGATATGAAGAGCTGAAAAATCAAACTAGAGCTGAGCTGGTCCAAACACTTGATGCTATGATGGCAGGTTCAGATGTGGTAAGAGCAATGTGAACATGGCCTGACTAATTCATGACTAATTCAAACAATAGTTAATTTCACTTGGAAGCAAAATTAATGGTGTTTGTGTACAAAGAATAATAATTACAGCTGTACTTGTACTTGTACTTGTAATTAATGCATATAATTATTTCCATGTCTCACAGTTGCATGTAGCTTCTTCAGTTACAAAAAAAAATATGTGGAGAAAACTGTCTGAATGACTAAAAACCTACATGTAGAGAACATACATAAATTAGTGACAATAAAAGAATGTTCACTGTAGGTACATGTAGAAATAAAGCCACAAATTAAACAGAAGTGTCAGCTTGACATGGCTTCCTTGTTGATTAAGATGGGGCTTTTCCTGGTTGATATCCATAGTATCCTCGATTTTAAGCTGGAATTTCTTGCATGAAGAATCTATAAAATCAAGGTAATCTAAAGTGCAGGATATAATTATGGCACGGTTCCAAGGTTTGTAATGATTGAAAAGGTATAAAGAGGACCTGTCAGAAGAGAAGTGCTTGTGAGTGTGTGTACAAAAAAACTGTTTGCATGTTGGTCAATACATGTTTCAACCAACAGTAAAATTAACCACAACAACAGGTCAGCAGGATTTGCTTCTATCTACTGTGCTTTCTTTGTCATTACGTTAGGTATGTTATCATGGTTAATTATGCATGTTTCTCTAGGTCACAATTCAAGCAATTTTGTAAAAGTTTCTAGCGAAGATATGTGACACATGAAAAATAATACTTTCTTCCACCACTGAATAAAAAAAAATTTTTTTCTAAAGTGATCAGTTATACATGCTTACTTTACTCATTGTGATGATAGTGATCTCATGGTTTCAAATATACACTGTACTTTTTGTACACTCTGAGAAGTGATGTAGTCTCTTTCATTTGAGTGGTTTTAAGATGGAAGCAATTATAGTTGATGTTGTTCTGTACAATGTACAAAAATGGTACTCGTGTACTGGTTTTTTCAATGTCACTGATGCTAGTCATTGTTTGCAGTGATTTGATCCACTTCTTTTCCACTCCTATCCATTTACCAAAGTTTCTTTTGGTTTAGTGTTTTATGTCCATTACAAGTTTAGAACATGTGTGTTGCAGCTTTTTTCTGTTTCTGCTTTACATGTACATGTATATTAAGTAAGCTGTTGTCTACAACATTGAGTTCAAAGGTTTGGCAGAAAATATTGACACTTAATTCCTCATGGTACTTGTTCATACCCAAAAGCTGTCCTTTACTGGTATGTTCGGTTTTAAGCTAGTAAGAATAACAGTAAGACGTCTGTTATAATTGAAGAGTAATGAAACAAGGGGCAAATTTTTGTTTCTGATTTAGGGTCAGTCAAAACGATGGGAAATTCAGCTGGATATCTCTGCCCCAAGATTTTAGTGCCAGAGAGTTTTCAGGACAAGAAGGCCTCAGTGGTGAGCTAAATGTCCAGAAAATAAAATGTATTCATGCTCTCATCTCCAAGACAAGCAAGTTTGTGCCCTTTACTAAATCTGTCAATCATCCTCATGATGTTCCATGTGCCAAACAGATTGTCTCTAATGAAAAAACAAACATGCATGCTCAAAGATCAGGAAAAGAGAAGGACATCATTAGTGTCAAGTTTTGCAGAGCACCTCAAAGTAGATGCCAAAGTGTTGTTAGAGGCTGAGCCATGTTCTTAAGGCAAAGTCACGCAGTGTATGTGTATAAATTATGTCCTTGCGTAAGTAGGTTAAAATTTTGTTCTAGGTTTTAGTGGACTTTGGGCATTTGAGCTTTGCAAACACTGAGGCACTTAATGGAAGAGGGAAAACATCAGAGGAACAAGATTCAGAAGACATGGAATGTAATTGTTTTATTAATGTTTTAGTGTGGAAAAGTATGTCCAGAAAATTAATGTGCTGGTTTAATGAGGTAAACATTACAGCCTTCAAAAGCCTCGTATGCAGCACACAATATCTTCTGAATAATACATGTACCATAGGTACTTTGGGAGATGTGTTGTAGGTGTTATTGATGGCAACTGACTGCCAACCGGTAGCTCTTTTGCTACTACAAGTAGAACCATGCCTATACCACTTATGACGTTCCTTGTTTAGCTCTTACAAGGGGATAACACTTCTAAGATCACCTCTCAAATCCTTCTTGCGGGTATTAATTTACCTTAACTTTTTCAACTCTTTTTGTTTCACTCACCGCCAATAAAGCACGAAAGTTTCTTCAGACAAACTGACACCTTCATTTGACAGATAACAATGACATTTTTATTGAATTTAAGCTTCAACTTGGAAATTGAAAAATGAGTTGAATCTTGGAAAGTGCAAGTTGGCTCTCGAATAACTATTGTTATTGATTGTTGTGGGGATTGATCCTGCTGCCTCATGTAGCATGAGGGAGCTTAGAGGGCAGGTGGTCCCTGTGAATCAGGTCTTTTGGGTTGTTATTGATTTTGGGAACACTTGTGGTTTAATAGTGCAGGTTTACTTATTTGATTGTTATCTTGCTTCTTTAGAGGATCCATTTGTGACTCCACCCAGCACTACCACCTGGAGAAGATGATGATGAGGTTTTTGTCAGTCAACTGAAGATGTGCGCTGGTGTGAATGAGTTTCAACAGATGCACTGGTCAATGAAATTAGCAGTGAGTCACTTATTGACATGGAGTGTATGAGAGGTCTAGCGCCACCATGAGAACTGGTTAAGGCTATGATGACCTGGTTCAAGTAGTACATGTTAACTTCATAGTCAGCTCTCCATTGTTGCAGTCTGGCCTTTTCAATTTGGCCAAATGTAGCCAGATTGTCA
>NC_090871.1:28440789-28462216 GCF_036669935.1 Montipora foliosa | reverse complement strand
CACAATTATTTTGTAACAATTTACTTGCCTCTTGTCAGCCGTGGTTGAGAACAATTTAATTGCATCCTCTCCTCCATTCTCACACAAATGACCGCACAAATTAACAAAAATTTACTGTAACGCGAATTAGACTCTACATAATGCTCCTCATATTTTGCTGTGGGCCCCTTCACAAGCAAACTTGCTCAACCAAAAGTATAGCATATTTGGCACAGGTGCTCTAAGTTGAACGGTCAGATTTTGAACACCTTCGCATTTGAGACCCGCCACCTCCAACAAGTTCTGACATAGCACATTTCTTTTGCCCGTCGCTGCTGGCCATTCCTCCAGAGACTTTTTTGCCCAAATTTAGTGTTGTATTGTGTTTCCCTCGGAGTGGCTTTCCGACACAAAAACTGGTCTCTTCTTTTTTACCCTTTGGAGAGCAAAACTGACCAGCCATGTGTTCTACTACAAAATATGAAAATGAAGTGCCTATTCCAGTGCTGATTATCTCCAACTCCTGGAGACAGCTCCACGACCATGTGATTAACATGACCAAACACATTCTATTGTTTCATTTCACCAGTAAGATAAAATATTTGCCTTTTCTGGGTTGTAAAACGGCTTGCCGTGCAGTTCGCCGGTTTTAAATGCCCATGGAAGCTCTCCCCCCGCTCATATTTTATGATCTATTACGGTAACTTAAATGTGTTTTGCGAGTACCTATTACGAGTGAATAAAACCATTAAACATGGGGGGTCACCGGGCTCGTTTTCCTTGTCAACACAATCATAAATTGATGGCAAAGGGCAATTTTCGCGCTTCAAAATGATCATTTTCCGTGAAAGGCACTGGGGGCAAGTTCCAAAACAACACCTTCTTAACCGAGAAGCTTATCATGATTGCACTTAGCAAGCTCTTGAACAGCAAAAGCGGCCTTTTTGTTGACCTTTTCTTTCAGATAGCGGGCATGAAACGCCGCCATCTCCGAAGTCACAATGTTATGCGCAGTATGACTGGGCGGTGCAAAACAAGGGAATAACCTGCAAAGTATGTATTTTCATTGGCTACCCCCTAATCTCTCTTCATCAAGTACAGGAAATTTAATAAATAAGACCCTGATACTTGCTTTTTTGTTCAAAATTACTGTACCTGTATGTGACTGTCATTGGCAATGCATAGGAAATTCAGCTTGTCCAACATCCTTTTCAATTATCTTTGCCTCCTAAGATTGACTCTTACAGATTATACTCTGTCTAATGCCAGCGATTTAAGTCGTTAATAGGGGCTGATTTAGGGCTGGAAGGGTTAAAAGAGTGGTGCCACTTCACCATTAAAATTACTGTTACAGAAATGATTCCATTTTGGTACGTGAGTCTACATGCATACATGTGACTGTTGTAAATGACAGTTGTCTGTTCTGTTTGGAATTGCAGAGCGCACTTGAGCGAATGATCAATAGAAACCAGGGAAAAGCTGGAGTTAAGGTGTGTGCCCTAAGAAAACTATTTATTTTTTATTTATTTATTTACTTCTTATTTTATTAATTCAATAATTACAGTAATTTTGTATTTCAGCATAATTATGGTTGAGCTGTTTTTTGAGAACATAATGAAATGTTGAATTGATGTTGAAAAAGCATTAAACAAATTTAGTCCACCTTTTTCACACTGACAATATTAACAATTAATTGATGATCTGTTCAAGTGCTCCTGGTATAAACTTTTTTGAGCAAAGTAATGTTGACTGAATGACTGACTAAACATTTTGCACTTTAGGTTTACCATTTTCATTCTCTGGTTTATACCTTCCAACTGAATACACTGACCTCTTCTTTTTTTTTATATTAGAAACACCAGTACATATTAGAGCCTATCAGTGCACAAGCAAAAATGAAACGGAATTCCAGTGCTTTGCCCCTGAGATCGCGGCAAATGCCACGGTTTGTAGTGGATGTTCATGTGGAAAAGATACCACTATCTCTGGAGGAAACACAGTACAAGATGTTGATCTCACTCATGGAGGGATTTGAAAGGCACTTTAGAACAATGTCGCTACCTGAAGTGGAGGCCAAAAAGTCCAATTAAAAATAAGTAAGGGAAAGAAATGTTAGTCACTTTCAGGAACTACCATTATGCTTTTCAGTTTGTAGGCACAACACTGTACACACAAAGTGAATGATTGAAATTTCCTTATTCGTGTTACATGTGTTATTGAACAGAGGCTTACAGGAATGATAAATTATCAGCAATGGTAGGGACACAGACTGACTTGTAGTGGTCAGTGCACTGGGCTCCCGACAGTTGGGGTCTCTGGTTTGAGACCTAAATGTACCTTTAGCTGTCATG
The DNA here is from genome assembly GCF_036669935.1 of Montipora foliosa. Classification (NCBI taxonomy): domain Eukaryota; kingdom Metazoa; phylum Cnidaria; class Anthozoa; order Scleractinia; family Acroporidae; genus Montipora; species Montipora foliosa. The sequence goes on along the minus strand of NC_090871.1, from coordinate 28,459,886 downwards.
ATGTGTTTGTTCTCTTCACCCAGGCGTATTAAGGAGGCTCGAAAGGGTTTTAACACTTAGAAGACACTTTTTAGATCGAATGACGCTACAACATTGTATCATGTAACAGCAATGTTATGGTACCATATGAAACACGGACTATTTCCAAACAAGATGTGATGATCATTGTGATGGAATGGTATTTTAACAATGGGAAAGCCGAGCAAAAACACCCTATATTTTGGATTTAGTTGCTCATATCTCAAAAACAAACTTGGTGACCCCCCTTTTTAATTGCTGAAAAGTAATTAGAAGGCCACAATGAAACGTTCGGCATAGTTTGAAAAAATTATGTCCAGTGGATTCAGGGGTGTCACTGTCACTTTCAGTCCCTGGTGGCTCGTGTGTGACTTTGCTTTGCTTGCTTCTGTAGAATAGTATGTGCAGAGGCTTACATGTAGTACAATACAAAACACTCTTTTATAGTCTGTTGGGAATAAAACCTGTCAACATCTTTATGATAGTATATTGCATTGTCATCATCATCATTATTGTTAAGGGAACAAGGGAAAAGTGGCTATTTCCGAACTCCCTGTTTATCATAATTCCCACTCAGTTCCCTGTTCCAAGGGAACAGTGGCTAGTAACTGCAATTATTTTGTGTTTGCTGGTCATATGGGATCACTGTGATCTTGACGGAGAAGCTGTATGAACATCTGCAGGGCAATTAGTTATTTCCGGATGAGCAGAAGGGGTGTAGGAAGAGGTCACGGGGTACTTAGGATCAGTTGTTGATAGACAAGGCAGTGTTAAGGGAGGCTCGGGTGAAGGAAAGGTGCTTGGTTTTTGGGTGGATAGACTATCAGAAGGCCTATGTGGTGTCGGATTCGTGGGTTGTTGAAATGTTGGAAATGAAGGTGGCTGACAACATCATGCAGGGTTTTCAATAGGAATTTTAGTAGCTGGCAAAACCTGAGGAGTAAACAGAGAAGGGACAACGAGCTTGTAGGCAGGTCCAGGGGAATATATCCCCAGGAGTTTTGAAAAGACGCTAAAATAGTCTGACATATCCCCTTGAAAGGCCCACACACCCTACAAGCATTGCATGCCATGGAACAATGTTCATATATGAAAATCCCCCCAAAGCTGAAATTCATCCTCTGAGATCACTACAATAAGCATTGCAACTTTTTAATAAGTCCTTTTTCTTGCTACGTTCATTTTAGTGCAAGGAAGTGGTGGCAGTTTTCCATCACATGTATTCTCCAGTCCATTCAGGAGAGAAATGTACGTCAGACTTGGGGGTTTGCAGTCAAACGAGCCCAGGACATTGTGACATATGTTGACATATATTCAAAACATCTCACAGATGGGACAGTGGAACCATATCTCAAGGTACAGTGAATGCTCTATTCTATTAAACACAGCAGGACTCTTTTTCATACATTAGGTGCCAGAATTCTTTATGCCACTTGTGTATTATTCACAATGAAATTTTTTTAAAACATGTTTTTTGCAGGATGATCAACAAGATATTGAAGATGAGTTGTCATTTGAGGAATTGGTACTTTTAAGATCTATTGCGCAAAAACGTGCTGAGCATGAGATTAGTGAGGTACAGTGTACAAACATTACTGCCCATTTAAGTACCACTAACCCTTTAGAATTTTTTTCACATATATTAACTTTTGCTACTGCCTTCACTACTATGTGGGGAAAATGTTTGGTCCTGGATTTTTCCTTCAGATGTTGTACCCTTTCCAAGAAAGGAAGTTGGGTGACAATACTGGAGAATGGGTCGGTGTTTCATTTGTGCATGAAAACAAACAAACAGAGAGAGATTGTGTTCTTCCTTTCAAGAATGCCTGATTCATGTGGTTTTTTTGGATGCAACAGCAAGAGTGGCCCAGAAGATGGTATAGCTTTCCACAGAATACTGTACCTTTTTTTGAATGATCATTGTTAGTTCAGTTTGAAACTCACCTTGGACTACTTCTACTGAGCCATCAAGTCTGGCTGGAGGTACGGCTCCTAACTGTCTGTTCTGTTCATCATCATCATCTTCTTCTTCTTCTTCTTCTTCTTCTTCTTCTTCTTCTTCTTCTTCTTCTTCTTCTTCTTCTTCTCCTCCTCCTCATTCATACAGTACTGTTCGCAACTATTTGTGCATTTGCCGTGGTTCTGACTAGGTGAAACCGTGGATTCAATCTCCAGTTTGACTGAGGTAAAACCTGGTCCCCGGTAACCAAAAGCCGAGGTTTCACCTAGATTTTTTCGGGTTGATTTACACCGTGGATAGAGCAGATGCTATCAAAGAAATCTGCATATTCTTGTGGATCGACCCCATCGATAATTAGTATGTGTATTTGCCACATATACAATCTGTGATGGTTGGCACGTTGGATTATAATAAAGTCCATTTAGCATTTCTCGTTTTTCTTTTTCCAGCAAACGTCAAGCTTTCTTAAAAATTGTTAGAGATCTGTTCAGTACAGATGGTATGAAGATCAGCGAAAATTCCAGCAAGAATTTTACACGTTTGGGAAATCCTGTCTTAACGGTGACGCCGCTCATCGACCAAAAGATGGAAGAAAACAATTAACTTTGCAAGTAATTTTCAGGCATTCGGGCTACGTGGCTCTCCATTTGTTACAAACTTGTTATTAAGCAGTGAGCTATCACTCTTGCTTGCGTGATGGGAGCGTGCAGCTTAGTTATTATGTTTTAACTCACCAAATTGGCAGAGGCTTGAACTTGTCTATCGTGTGGTCGTTGAAGTGTTAATTCAAGCTAATCTTACTAATTCAGTGGAATGAATATTTCTGAATTTCAAGCTCAACTGCTGAATGACCTGCCACTAAATATTTTGAATCAGAAATGATCGTAATTAATGTGCGAGGAGTTGCTTAACAAACTTCAGGAATACAGTTACGGTTCTTGGCTGGTGTAATATTATTTTGAGTCATTGATAAGGTTTAGTTCAAAGTTGGAGCTTTTCAACAACTATCCTGTAAACATTTCTATTTGGACAGGACGCAAAATTTGAAGCACTTTTGATTCTAAATATATCTCCTGTCGGACTGCACTGTCGGCGAGAAATGCTTTGGCCTTTGGGAGAACTGTTCATCATGATAGCAAAAAACTTACAAATTAGTAAATATGGTGGCATCCCCATTTCTAATAGGTGATGGTAAGGGCTGGGGATTTGGGCAGGATCTTGTATGACTGTGTAGCCCGATCCTGGAGTGGCAATCTCTGTTGCAGGTGGCACAGACGTGCCTTGTGGAATCGCTTGCATGTAGCCTGGACTCTAGCATTCGCTTCCACCTTTGAAACCCCCACTTTGACACGTTGCTGCCATGTATCTCGGTGTTTGGCGATGTCCTCCCATGCACTTGTGTCGATTAGTGCAGGTTGCAAGTCTCGCTTGATGACGTCCTTGTAGTGCAGCAGCGGTCGACCTACACGATGGACGCCCTCTTGCAGTTCTCCATAAAGGATTCCTCTTGGCAGATGGTCAGGCTCCATGCGATGTGCATGGCCGAGCCATCAAAGGAATCGCTGAATGAGCAGTGATGGCATGCTCAATGAGCCAGCGTGCTCCAGGACCTCGGTGTTGGTGACTCTGTCCTGCCACCTGATGTGCAGCAGGCGGCGAAGGCAGCAGAGGTGGAATCCACTGCTCTTGTGTGGCTTATGTTGTCCACAACTTGCTGCCATAAAGGAGGGTTGACAGGACACAAGCTTGGTAGATGCACATCTTGGTCCTTTCGCTCAACAGGTCATTGCCCCACACTCGCTTGTTGAGTTTGGCCATGACAGCAGCTGCTTTGATGATCCTGAAGCTGATCTCAGCATAGAGCGAAGTCAAGATTGACATGGTGGAGCCCAAGTAGGTGAAAGTGTCCACAACCTCCAGCTCTGTGTTGTCAATGATGATGACTGGGGGGGACTCGGCACCTTGGGCTAGGATGTTGGTCTTCCTGATGCTTATTGTTAGCCCAAACTCCTTGCCGGCGTGGAACAGCTTGTCTACCAGATATTAGAGGCCCTCCTTGCTGTGGGATGTTAAAGCAGCGTCAAACAGAGTTTGCCGTCTGACCTCATCCAGATGTAGACACCTTCTGTACAGTCCACAAAGGCATACTGGAGCATCATCAAGAAGAAAATCCTGAACAGGGTTGGAGCAAGGACATAGCCCTGCTTTACTCCACTGCTGACTGGGAAGGCATTGGAGGTGGCCCTATCAAAGCAGACCGTACTCTGCATGTCTTGGTGAAAGGAGGTGATGATCGCCAGGAGCTTTGGAGGGCAGCCAATATTCTGGAGGATCTTGAAGAGCCCGCTTCTGCTCACCAAGTCAAAAGCTTTGGTGAGGTCCATGAAGGCGAGGAACAGTGGCTGCTGCTGCTCTTGAAACTCCTCCTGCAGCTGACAGAGGAAGAAGATCAAGTCCACTGTGGACCTCCCGGCTCTGAAGCCACACAGCAGGCAGGTCAAGGTGACCCGAGCGAAGACTTTGCCAACGATGCTCAGAAGAGAGATACCGCGATAGTTGCTGCAATCACTATGGTCACCCTTGTTCTTGTACAGGGTGACTATATTGGCATCTCTCATGTCTTGGGGGATGTGACCTTGCTCCCAGCACAGGCAGAGGAGCTCATGAAGCGGTTGCAGGATGGTTTGCTTCTTATGGTTCTAAACTTCCGGCGGGATACCGTCCTTTCCCGGTGCCTTGCCACAGGCGAGACCGTCGATGGCTATGCTGAGCTCTTCCAGTGTCGGCGTGTTGTCAAGCTCTATGACTGGCAACCCAGGCAGGGCATTGAGGGCAGTGTCTGTGACGATGTTCTGGGTTGAGTAGAGCTCTAGATAATGCTCCACCCAACGCTGCAGCTGCATGCTCTGATCAGTGATGACCTCACCAGTCTTTGATTTGAGTGGGGCTGCTTTGATGCTTGTAGGGCCAGTGGCAGTTTTGATGCCCTCATACATAACCTTTGCGTGGCCACAGTCTGCTGCTAGCTGGATTTTGGCGCATAGGTTCTGCCAATACTTGTTGACACAGCGGTGGGTGGTCTGCTGGGCCTTGCTCCTAGCTGCTCAAAGGGTGTTGCATGTGCTTGGGGGAGGGTTCTGCTTGTGAGCCAGCATTGCTTTCCTCTTGGCCTCTATGACTGGCTGCATTTCTTCGCAGCAAGCCGAACCAGTCAGCATTCTTGCATTCTTTCTTGCCGAATGCAGCCATGGCTGAGTCGTAGATGGCATCACGGAGGTGAGACCATTTGGCATCCAGTTTGCTGTTGTTGGTTGCGCAGCAAGTTTCTCCTGGAGGCTGTCAGTGAAGCTCTGAGCCTTAACGGGGTCAGAAGTGCCACAGGTGTTGATGCGGGGCGACCCTTGGTCTTGGCATGGTGGATCTTTCTGGGCTTCAGCCTGACCTGACCTTGCTTGCAATGAGCGAGTGGTCCGTGTCACAGTCAGTGCTGTGATAGCTTCTTGTGTGGAGGACACTGCTGAGGTTCGCTCTCCTAGTGATGATGAGGTCAAGCTGGTGCCAGTGGCGGGACCGAGGGTGTCTCCAAGACATATTGTGCAGCTCCTTACACTTAAAGTAGGTGTTGGTGATGCAGAGGCTGTGGTGACAGCAGAGTTCGAGCAACCTCTGCCTGTTCTCAATTATCCTGCCGACGCCAAAGTGGCCGATGCAGGTAGGCCATGCTTGCCAGTCGGTCCCAACGCGAGTTTTGAAATAGCCTAGTAAATATAAGCCCTGGGAACTTGGGATTCCGGATAGTGTTTCCTGCAGAGCCTCGTAGAATTGATCCTTGGCTTCTGGGGTGGAGGTCAGAGTCGGGGCATAGGCGGATATGATTTTCACAAAGCCCACCGACGTTTTCATGCGAAGGGCAAGAATTATCAATGACCCTCCGGAGGGGGTTTCTGTGGTGGCAATCAGTGAGTTCCTCACGGCAAAACCTAGGCTGTACTGCCTTGGCTCGTCCTGGGACAGGTCTTGCCAGAAGAAGGTGTAGTCTCTTTCCATAAGTGACCCACTGTTGGCCAGCCACGTTTCCTGGAGACAGGTGACGTTGATGTTGAGTCGTGCCAGCTCTTTGTTGATGATGGCAGTGTTGCGGGAGTCGTCCATTAGCTGAAGGTCAGTGGAGAGACCAGAGCACATGGTGCTAATGTTCCAGCTTGTGATTGGAAGAGCTGGAGTCTTGGTAGTTTTTTGCTTTTGACTACTTGGTGCAAGTACTTGCTCGCTTGTCGGGAGGGTCCCCTAAGCTCTACACACCCAGTAGAGCTGGCAAGCAATGACAGGGCAGCACCTTACTGGCTGGGGGTTGCCCAGCTTGAGGTGGGCGATAGCCACCTAATGAAGCGGCAAGGGCTTCTCCCACCGTCGAACGAGACCCCTGGCGCTCTTTCTTACCCCAATCCGTCGGACCTTAGAACCGGTAAACTGCCTCATCACATGTTGTGCGGGAGTTTAGGCGACACTGCTGGAGTGCCCTATCCAGTTTGCGTCAAGGCCTGGGTGGGAAGATAAGGAGAGGCTGGGCTGTCCATACGAAATTGTCCCCCTCCTGGTGTCGCACACCATTGGCAGCATTTCGAGAGGTTGTGAGAACCCAGCCTCATGGTTGAGCAAATCGAGATTGATTCCCCCTACAAAATCTATCAATTTACACACTTACTCTTTTATGCGTGGACTTCTAGGTGGGCAAAAATCAGCATTTTAAATGCATTTTTCATAAAGCTCTTTTTTTTTCTGAGAAAGCCAGACATGTCCTTCAAAAAAATTCTTGGACATTTTGTTGGTGCCAAATTGAATGAGAATTTAGGGGCAGACAGAATGCATGCAGGTCTTCCCAAACCAACTGGTTTCCCAGTAGATGTTACTTAGGAATTCATAATTAATTCTGTGATTTGATACTGGTAATCAGATAAAAGTAGTGAACAGTCCATTGATGTTCCTTGCAGACTCTGGCAGAACAAGGTGATAAGTCTCATAAACTGCAACAAGATGAAGAAGGGCAAGAAGCTTGTGATGGTGAAGGAAGAGTTGGGGGTTGGCAAGGCTGGTTAACGGGTTGGTACAGTTGGAATGGATCAGTTGACAGTACTGATGGATCATCTGTTAAAAGGGAAGGGGAAGATGCATTGCCACCATTTATTGGAGAACTCCCGACAACAAAAGGTGACATGGCATTTATTAAATTTTGGGGACTTTACAAACTTGATACCTACAGTACATTGTAAATGGTCTTAACATTGGTGTATTACATTACAGTTTTCATTTCAGTTTTCAAGACCAGGTGTTTAAGACCTCGTACTTCTTTCGTTATTGGGGTCCCATTTTAAATGTTGTAATGGATAGTACATTAATTAAAGGGGGCATGGGTTTTGAGTGGTCCCAGATGTTGTTAACCACCTCACCCCTGAAGCTGCTCCGTTGACGATTCAAATATTGACTGGTGTCAGACTCTTGGGGGACAAGGGTTGTCTGACACAATCTTGAACCATGTTACAAACTTTATCATCAAAACCTCACCCTAATATTGACAACCTAACATCTTGCGAGAAAAAGCCAGAAATAACCATGAGTTTAAGACCCCTTCCTTTACACTAGACCCTATTCTCCCAGTCATTTTACCTGGCACAAAAACACTTTTCACTTTAAATTCTCAATTTCAACAGTCACTATAGTCAGTTAATAAAGCAAGAAAATAAACTGTCAATACATTTAATGTCTGTAGTGCCAGAAAGGTCTATGCAATAGAGGTCACAAAGGATAAAACACTTTCAAATGTTTCCAAAAAAAAAAAAGAACAAAAACAAAAAGGAAGAGCAAAGGGATTGAGTGAGTAACAACTGTGTGAAGAATTGCAGAAGTCACCTTAAATCAACAATCGATGGATTAATATCAATCCAAATGAAGCAACCGATAGAAAACAAATGAACTCCGTACGCTGAATTGGACAATCATCTCAAATTACAGATCAGTCGATTGATAGATCAATGGACCAGTTGACTGATCTAAGTTTGTAGAGTCATTTTAAACCAATGAATCCTTTTCCAGCTGAACTGAAACCACATATTGTTTCAAGTCATTTAACCCATTGACTCCCTGGGGTTCCCCATTTAAGGGTAAAATAGTCTGGCGTTAGACAGTAAAATACTAAGTATGGCCGGTTTAGGCCAGTTTGGGTATCAAAGGGCTAAGCGAGTGGGAGACAGATGTGGACACTGCAAAATGTGTTCACTGGTGACCTATTTACCATTAATTGCATTGCTGACAATTGCATTAATTTTGCTTGGTATTACACAGTGGCCAAACAGAATTTCAGTGAAACAAAAGGCTGTTAGACTGTGTTCCTTTTTGGGTGAGAGGGTCACGTTTGTCTTCACCTTGGTATTCAAGTAGTGAGAGGTTTTGTCACATGACTGGAAGAAATTAACATTTTTTACTTGAGTTTAGTGTTCTAAAAAGAAAGCATCTTTTGTTACCCAAAATAATGTTAATGTACACGACCAACTTTGGGATGTACATGTATTATCCTCCTGACTTTTTAAATTATAAGATTTTTGAGCAAAGCGTCTTTTTGAAAAATTTATTGCAGAGGAAGAGGAGTTCCTGGGGGAGCTTGCTGATGGACATCTTAACGAATCCATCTTTAACCGTGACCAGGTGTTTGCCCACTTGAATTTCCGTCTTGGTGCTGGCTCATTCAAACTTGTCAACAAAAAACACTCAAATCTAGCCTCGCATATTGCGACTGTACTTCCAGTAATTGAACTAGAGTTTTCTGATTTGAGATGGGACTCGGAGATGCGGCCGCGAACAAGCACATGGGAGTTCAGTATGAGTCTGGGTGCATTGTTTGTTCGAGATAAATTGACCCAAGGCACTTTGTTTCCTACTTTGGTGTGCCCTCAAGGTCGGGAATCACAGGCAAGTTAAACTTTACTTAATTTAAACCTTTCACGTTGAAGGCTGAACATTAAATGAATATTTACTGTAGTAGGAAATTATGTTTACAAGCACTTCATCAAGCTCAGTGTACAATGAAGGCACAACCCTGCGATAAAATTAAAATGCAATTTTGTCAGCAGACATTGATAGCCGCTGTAACACAAAAAATATTTCATTGTTAACTTTGGAAGACAACAGGTATTAGATTTTATAAATTTGATTGACATACATGTAGCATTATTGGCAGGATCTTCATTTGGCAAATTGTGATTTTCCAAGAGTTCATTCTGGTGGATATCCTTATTCGTTTTTTCCAAAAATATTAATTTATTCTTGGGCAAATTTTGACCTCTTCTATTTTGGAAGGGTCATCATGAACAAAATTATTCTTCAATATTTGAGATTGCAGTGTTCAAATGTTACCTTGGTTTTTCGTACTGTAGCTTAATTAGCTGCTGCCCAAAGTAAGCAATTGTCTGTGGAGATTTTCCCTTTTGATTTTCTTGATTTTCTACTGTTTACATCAGTGATTAATATATAGACTGATATACTGACTCACTTGGTCAAACTCTTACAACACATGACAGTCAAGATTCTTTTATGCTTGCCTCATGAGACTGTGGCCTCATGTTAACCTCATTAAGGTACTTTATAGAACACACTTGGGCTGCTTAATATACTTTTTTTACATTTTTCCGTCTACAGTTATTTTAGATCATTTTTGACAGCCACGTGAAAAAGAAGATTATTTTGAAATAAAGGTTTCATGGATGTTTGATCGTTATGAATGATCTCCAGCAATAATTGTATTGTACAGAGAGTTTATGAAGCGAAGAAACAAGGGACATTATCAAGGGGAACAGTTGGAGCAGTGGTGATGTCTGCTGCTGGCTTGGGGTTAAACATATTACAAGAAATGAATGAACCAGTGTTTGAAATGAAATTTGAATCTTTACCACCTGCGAATAAAGCTGCTTACAGGTCAGAATCTAGACAATACATGTACAGTAGCGACCCCTTTCAAGCTTTTTTCATTTTCTTCTGAGATTTAGAGGCTTTTTTAAAATAATGAGCTTTATGTGACCAAATATTCATTTTGAGAAGTGTTTGTTGCCTTAAATCATGCTGTGAATTGCAATTCGATCAGATGCAGGCCCTCCCTGAAAACCACATTTGTGTGAGTGGAGCTTCTTGGGTAAATAATTATCATTAATTATTTATTAATTTTATGATTATGTCAGTGTTTCAAAAGTAAGAGTCAGTGAGCATGATGCGGATACCGAATTAAGCCTTTCACTCCTGTGGGGTTTTCTATTGACGAGTAAAATTGTCTGACGTTAGACTCATTGGTCCTTACAGGGGTGAAAGAGATAAATTATTAATATTGAACAAAAATTTTTTCTTTAAATTTCAGTCTGTGGCAAAATTAATGATAATTATTGTACAGCTGTATGTGAATGAAAGCACTCCATCATGTCATCAGTGAAGTTTGCTTGGGTCATGCAGTTTGGATCTAACAACATTAATTTTAATGATTCTAACAATACTGTCTTTTTTGTTTTGTTAGGTTGTCTGTGACCACCCAGCCACTTGATGTAGTCTACAACCCTTGGGTCTTAGATCACATCTCGGAGTTTTTCTCCCATACATCAGTGGAAGGTACGCAAGCGCTTTACATTGAGCGCCAGCTCCGTGAAGTGGCACGTGTTCGATATGAAGAGCTGAAAAATCAAACTAGAGCTGAGCTGGTCCAAACACTTGATGCTATGATGGCAGGTTCAGATGTGGTAAGAGCAATGTGAACATGGCCTGACTAATTCATGACTAATTCAAACAATAGTTAATTTCACTTGGAAGCAAAATTAATGGTGTTTGTGTACAAAGAATAATAATTACAGCTGTACTTGTACTTGTACTTGTAATTAATGCATATAATTATTTCCATGTCTCACAGTTGCATGTAGCTTCTTCAGTTACAAAAAAAAAATATGTGGAGAAAACTGTCTGAATGACTAAAAACCTACATGTAGAGAACATACATAAATTAGTGACAATAAAAGAATGTTCACTGTAGGTACATGTAGAAATAAAGCCACAAATTAAACAGAAGTGTCAGCTTGACATGGCTTCCTTGTTGATTAAGATGGGGCTTTTCCTGGTTGATATCCATAGTATCCTCGATTTTAAGCTGGAATTTCTTGCATGAAGAATCTATAAAATCAAGGTAATCTAAAGTGCAGGATATAATTATGGCACGGTTCCAAGGTTTGTAATGATTGAAAAGGTATAAAGAGGACCTGTCAGAAGAGAAGTGCTTGTGAGTGTGTGTACAAAAAAACTGTTTGCATGTTGGTCAATACATGTTTCAACCAACAGTAAAATTAACCACAACAACAGGTCAGCAGGATTTGCTTCTATCTACTGTGCTTTCTTTGTCATTACGTTAGGTATGTTATCATGGTTAATTATGCATGTTTCTCTAGGTCACAAATTCAAGCAATTTTGTAAAAGTTTCTAGCGAAGATATGTGACACATGAAAAATAATACTTTCTTCCACCACTGAATAAAAAAAAAATTTTTTTCTAAAGTGATCAGTTATACATGCTTACTTTACTCATTGTGATGATAGTGATCTCATGGTTTCAAATATACACTGTACTTTTTGTACACTCTGAGAAGTGATGTAGTCTCTTTCATTTGAGTGGTTTTAAGATGGAAGCAATTATAGTTGATGTTGTTCTGTACAATGTACAAAAATGGTACTCTTGTACTGGTTTTTTCAATGTCACTGATGCTAGTCATTGTTTGCAGTGATTTGATCCACTTCTTTTCCACTCCTATCCATTTTACCAAAGTTTCTTTTGGTTTAGTGTTTTATGTCCATTACAAGTTTAGAACATGTGTGTTGCAGCTTTTTTCTGTTTCTGCTTTACATGTACATGTATATTAAGTAAGCTGTTGTCTACAACATTGAGTTCAAAGGTTTGGCAGAAATATTGACAATTAATTCCTCATGGTACTTGTTCATACCCAAAAGCTGTCCTTTACTGGTATGTTCGGTTTAAGCTAGTAAGAATAACAGTAAGACGTCTGTTATAATTGAAGTAATGAAACAAGGGGCATTCTTGTTTCTGATTTAGGGTCAGTCAAAACGATGGGAAATTCAGCTGGATATCTCTGCCCCAAGATTTTTAGTGCCAGAGAGTTTTCAGGACAAGAAGGCCTCAGTGGTGAGCTAAATGTCCAGAAAATAAAATGTTATTCATGCTCTCATCTCCAAGACAAGCAAGTTTGTGCCCTTTACTAAATCTGTCAATCATCCTCGTGATGTCCCATGTGCCAAACAGATTGTCTCTAATGAAAAAACAAACATGCATGCTCAAAGATCAGGAAAAGAGAAGGACATCATTAGTGTCAAGTTTTGCAGAGCACCTCAAAGTAGATGCCAAAGTGTTGTTAGATGCTGAGCCATGTTCTTAAGGCAAAGTCAAGCAGTGTATGTGTATAAATTATTTCCTTGCGTAAGTAGGTTAAAATTTTGTTCTAGGTTTTAGTGGACTTTGGGCATTTGAGCTTTGCAAACACTGAGGCACTTAATGGAAGAGGGAAAACATCAGAGGAACAAGATTCAGAAGACATGGAAGGTAATTGTTTTATTAATGTTTTAGTGTGGAAAAGTATGTCCAGAAAATTAATGTGCTGGTTTAATGAGGTAAACATTACAGACTTCAAAAGCCTCGTATGCAGCACACAATATCTTCGGAATAATACATGTACCATAGGTACTTTGGGAGATGGTGTTGTAGGTGTTATTGATGGCAACTGACTGCCAACCGGGTAGCTCTTTTGCTACTACAAGTAGAACCATGCCTATATCACTTATGACGTTCCTTGTTTAGCTCTTACAAAGGGATAACACTTCTAAGATCACCTCTCAAATCCTTCTTGCGGTTATTAATTTACCTTAACTTTATCAACTCTTTGTGTTTCACTCACCTCCAACAAAGCACGGAAGTTTCTTCAGAAACTGACACCTTCATTTGACAGATAACCAATGACATGTTTATTGAAAAGCTTCGACTTGGAAAGTGAAAAATGAGTTGAATCTTGGAAAGTGCAAGTTGGCTCTTGAAAACTATTGTTATTGATTGTTGTGGGGATTGATCCTGCTGCTACATGTAGCATGAGGGAGCTTAGAGGGCACCGTGGTCCCTGTGAATCAGGTCTTTTGGGTTGTATTGATTTGGAACACTTGTGTTTAATAGTGCAAGTTTACTTATTTGATTGTTATCTTGCTCTTTAGAGGATCCATTTGTGACTCCACCCAGCACACCACCTGGAGAAGATGATGATGATGTTTTGTCAGTCACTGAAGATGTTGTGCTGGTGAATGATTCAACAGATGCACTGGTCAATGAAATTAGCAGTGAGTCACTTATTGACAGGATGTATGAGAGGTAGGCCATCATGAGAAGTGGTTAAGGCTATGTGACCTGGTCAAAGTACATGTTTGATTCATAGTCCAGCTCTCATTGTTGCAGTCTGGCCTTTTCAATTTGGCAAATGTAGCCAGATTGTCAATAATGTCTCCAAAAGGCTTTTGACCATACCGTCACATTCTTTCCATACTTCAACTGTGTTGAGGGGTAGGGGTACCATTACGAAGCATTCCAATGGGAAAACACTGCATGAAAAGCCTTGAATGACAGCATCTTATGATACTGCAAAGCATCTTGTACAGGCCCCAGTTTTCTACCAGTCGGTGATACTTTGGTATTACTTGGGTGTGCTGTTGACGCTGGCCTTAAGTTCTTGTAAAACCTCTAAGGATTAACATTTGCATCTCATATCAATGCATAGTCAAACTCAACCATGGGGGCAAACTCTTTACTTTCAATGTCACATCAAGGAAAAGACGGTCATCAAAATGTTCTTCATCACTTTATCTTTCAGTAGAAAACGAATCTTTCTGGTTTTCTCTGAATCAGGCTTGACTGGTTCACCCTAAAGGCTATCCAATCGGCCAAAACTTTGGAAACTGATTGGGGTGAACCCTGGTTATTGAGTTAGAAGGGACCCCGTCAACTTCATGCTTACAGGCCTTTCGAATAGATATATATCTCCTAACATGGCAAAAATGTCCCCATCCCTTAAGTGGTCGATCATTTAATTATAGCAGAGAAATGCATGATTATCCATTTGCCAGGTTTCATTTCTGCCTTCTGTCCGTGTTGATACAATAAAAAAAAAGACCACGCATTTTTGTACACATTGTCACTTATCACACAATTTCAATGCAATTTAATTGTGCAAAGAAGTTCTTGAATACATTTTGCCCGCTTACAATTTGATGGCTTGATTTTTTATTTGCTGTTTCTGTCTGGCAGGTACACTCTAAATTTGTCTGATATACAAATGGTCGTTTGCAATGTCAAAGATAACTGGTCCGAGGTCGCCAACAGACCATTTGTCACAAGTGATGTCCATGTGGTGGATAAATTCACCATTACCATCCAAATGGAGAGGTGAGAAAGCTGTCAAAAGCTGAAATATATGTTGTTGAAAGAATTTTTGGGGTGTTTGGAACCTAGTACACTTTTCTGTTTTCCTTTGTAAAAAAAACCCCACCATGTAATGTTTGAGGATGTGTTTGACTTTGCATTCATGTACTCGAGCAGTACCATTCGATAATCAACAAGAGGCTACAGGTAGCCTACACTTATGTTCGAAGGATTTTTAGCCGATTTCCTTTAAAGTTCACAGTATTGCAGTGTTTTTTTAATGTTTCAATATCTTGGTCTATATCCAGTTTCAATCCTGTAATCCGAAGTCCAATGTCCACATTCCAGCTTTACATGCCATCTTAGCATAGTTGTTCACATTTAAAACTGCTAGCGCTGTTGCATTGATTCCAATAAAAACCAGTAAACAGATGCTTTAAAAGTTTCTACAATGGTATATAAAAATGTTGGGATAATCATAAAAATTATTTACATGTATTTAGCTCAGTCAGATGTGTTACCAAGACATACAATAACAGGATATTGAATTTGCGTGCAACGAAAACAAAAAATCTTTCCTGTCACGCACACAATTCCTTAATACACACTTCCTTGTTAATCTGTCACATAGTCTTCTGGGGCCGGTTGCTCGAAGCTTGGTTAGCGCTAACCGTTGGTTAAGAGGTGTCAAAACCTATAGGTTTTCATGGTATTTAACGCTGGTTAGCACTAACCATGCTTCGAGCAACCCGGGCCTGTGGTTTAGTGGTCATTGCAATTGCCTCTGAATGAGAAGACAGCAAGTTTAAATCCTGCTTGGTCTGCCTTCTCTGAAAAGTGTCTCTATGAGGCAAAGAACTCTTACAACATGCGCAGGCAAATCACAACCCGAAAAAAAAAAGAGTCAGGGCTGAATCCTGTACTTTGTCTTTCGAAGAAAGTGCAATGTAGTAAAGTCAGCTTCAGTGTACATATAGCTGTCACTTAATGGCGCTACCGTTTGTAGGATGAAGGATGGGGGTGGATTGTCAAGCCTTCCTCATGAGTCCACCCCTTTTTTGTGGTTATTTCTTTCTGTCCATTAGTACATATCTTTTTGTTCTGTAACGTTTCATTGTATTTTGTATTTTTGTCACTATTATTATAGTTCCGGGTATCACTTTATTATCGCATGACTCCATGATAATTTTATCTGTAACCTACAGGAGATTACTTTTCACTGCGGATCCTCAGTACCCAGCAGTTACACTTTCTGCCCAGCTTCCCAACCTTGTACTTCACATCAATGAGCACAAGGTATTGTACAAACTGCAATTGCAGTTGAAACGGGAAAGAAGACGTCAGAACATTCCACGTTTAGTACTCTGAACAAGTGACATAGACTTTAAGGTAGCAAAAAAATAGTGGCCGTTTTTTGTCCCATGACAGAGCTGTTGAGAGACGGGGGTCTGTGCACCATTATTTTGATGTCAGAAACTGCTTTGCATTGTTGTTTCAGAGAATGTTTGCATTAAAAAACGGTTGTAATGTCAAGCGAATAATGCACCCATGCTTCTTACTACCTTGGCCAGAGAACCAAACTGGCAATGTTTGTTCTCTTATTCAAAAGGTCACAGAATTAAAGGAGTTGGCCAAGGGCAAACGTGTTGGGCCATTGAACTCCAGAATTCACACAGACGTTTTCTAAAGGAAGAAAACAAGTGGTAGTTACATTAAGGTACATTTCAATGCCAGCCTCCCCAAAAGCAGTTTTTGTGTTTAATTCAGACCATTTGCACATGATTGTGACTTTTTCCTCCCAAAGACAAGTTCCATGTGCAGGTTCTTCATTTTTTGTCTACATTACTCAGAATTTTTACTCTTTTTCCCTCACCAGAAGGAAGGTCTAGTCTTTGACTCTTTGAAATAACTAAGATTATGGAACATGCCTGTCGCTTATGTCTAACCTTGTGGCAAATATTACTGTGTTCTGATTGATGGTGTCAGTCTAATAGCGATTGTTATTTTTATTTTGCAGCTCCTAGCACTGACGAAATGTCTGAAACAGCTTAGTAGGCCCAACGCTTCAGTTCCAGTGGCCCCTACAGTGCCTGAGAAAGAAAGGATTGTTGCTTGTTCAACTCCAGTCCCTCAAGTAGAGAGTAAGATACATCTTCATTACGTTTGCACTGCAAACTGTGTGCAACTTCTTACCTGTTAAATATCAGTCTATGGTACTACACGAGTATTTAGAACCTTCTTCTCTGAATTACCTGATATAACAAGGTTCATTTGTTAAAATCCACGTCTTCTGAACCAAGACAGTGGCACAAGAGTCTGGCCCAGACCAGAGTTCTCGCCTTTCGTTACCATACCTATCTGGGGCAAGTTATTGGCAAATCCGTTTGTGTTAACCCTGCACATATGTACGATTATATCAATCCATCTTTCATGCCACACACATACCATAGAGGACTATAACCACATGATTGTACTGGTGCTTTGAGGCACTACTTTTCATTATGTGCACACAAATTACCAGCTCCCAACATCAATGGCTTCATAGCTCAGTTGGTTAGAACGTCGCACCGGCATAGCTAGGTCACGGGATCAAACCCCGTTGAAGTCCTGAATTTTCAGACTTCTCTACGCAATTGCTAAAATTGCATTCATAACTGGGAGGATCATAATTTTACTTGATTTCATATCCGCAGTTCAATGTATGATTAATTTCATACATAATTTCGTTCATCATGTACATGTACACTGCATGGGAAACCAACCAGACTGGTTTAATTTCCTAACTTGTTGTATCATCTGTTAATACCTCAAGGAGTGAACAGCAGCATTGATGATTTATACTACAGTTTGTACAATAGCAACGTGACAATTCCAGAGATGCTCAAGGAATCACCAACCAGGTATTTGAGATTCTACATGTACACCAATGTAACATGAACTAAGAGAGGCAATAGATGGTGATTAAGTTCTGTGGAAAACCCAGCCAAAGGAGGTACTCCGCTGCTTTGCTTCTTGAGTGAAAAAGGACACAGGCGTTTTGATTCTGCAGCCATATTGAGTTAATGAATATCTGGCTTGCTAATCGCCCTCTCTTGCAGTCAGAGACTGAATTGCTAAGGTTGTGGCTCAACAAGGTCGGACTGAAGGAAAGGAAGTGTGCTTCCGGCTGGGAACTGTGCTGCCCCAGAACACTACCCATGCATAACCCAGATGGAATGAAATGTGGGTCATTTTTGCTGAGGGAGGAAAACTGAAGTACCCTGAGAAAACCCTTGGAGCGAGATTGAAATTGACAAATCGCATCCCACATTTGAGCTCAGGATTTGATCCCGCGACCGCAGAGGTGGAAAGGCATGAGCCTTACCACATGGCCATACTTCCTCCCCCATGCGAACTTTATATTGTATTTACTTAGAGGATTAATCTGATTTAGTGAGTTGCCTTTGAATGATCCCTGGGCATAGAATGCTTTGGTGAATGTGGTCCTTGGTTGAGCAGTTCAACTAAATATAGATATAATTATTTGTACAGGTATTCCATGACAGATCATTTTCTCCACACACTCCCACATACATGTAGCTACAGTGAATCCATGTTGTGTTGCAGGACGAGCACCAAGTCAGCTGTGGATATTACTCTAGAAGACAGAACAAAAGAACTCATGGAAGAGTCAAGAATGCTCCTTGTTCAGTTCTGTATTGACAGAGTTTCCCTTGGTGTACACAGTATGGGTAAGGTTTGAAGAATTGTAATGCTTCAGCATCTCCTAGTGGAGCTTCTTCCTAGGTTTGTACCATAAATTATTAAATTTATTGGTCCGGCATTTTACAAGTACAAATAAGAAGCTCTCATTGTTGTTCTTACAATTAGAAAAGGGCTGTGGGAATGGCTGGTAGTGGATCAGTTTTACCCAGTTCAAGGAATGAATCGAGTTTACATTGAAAAACACAGAAATATCAGCATGTTTTCTGAATAGTTAATGCGTCGTAGATGCCTTTCCAAGTCTCCAAATCGGATGAAACTGGACCCGATTTAAAGTCCTTGACTTAGTTCGAGTCTTACTTGAAGTTAATGGCTTCTCCTCCAAGCAAACCTAATTGCACAAACTTAAAATGGACTCCACTCCTCATTGCAGGCTTTGCTGTGTAAGGTACATTTAATTGCGTGAAAGGATTTTTTTCAAATGAAAAAGCGGCTGATATTGGACATTTCTCATTCTTACAGGTTGCTTGATAGCTGAACTTCAAGTGCTGGGAGTGAAAGCAAACTACATGAAGCGACCATATGATTCTACCACATCATTTGCTGTCCATGGTGTCCATCTTGTCGACGCAATCCAGACCTTTGGACCCGAGTATGAACTGCTTTTTTCTTCATGTAAACCTCAAGTTCCACAATCATCGAACAGCTTCACACAGTCAGGAAGTAAGTTAATTGCTTTTAACCTTTCAGCCTTTCTTTTGCAGCCTTCTCAAAATATTTTTCGGGAGCAGGTCATAAGGAAGGTGGAGACGGTTTGGTGCTAAAGGCACCCAAGCGAGTGCCCAAAGGATGCAAGCTTCTAGGAGGGTCTTGGGGCATGCTCCCCTACGGATTTTTTCAAATTTAGACATTCACAGATGCAATTTTGTGC
>NC_090871.1:28413289-28435789 GCF_036669935.1 Montipora foliosa | reverse complement strand
CGTTTTGACCTTTTTCTTTGAAAAGATGTTGCTCATGTTACAGGTATAAGTTTTGAAATCCTCGTTGTTTGTTGCCTTTGAAGGTCTGCTTTCGTTTCTGCGTGTTGATTATAGATACAGTAGCCTTATCTTAAATTAGAAGAGAACGTAGTAGAGGGCCGCAAGTTAGATAACTGTTAGAGTTAACAGATTACCCTCTGTAAATAAAGTTTATTGTATTGTATTGTATTGTAAAATTCTTATAAGAAACGATTTAGAAATACATGAAACAAGAAATATAAGTGAAAGAAACCGACGTTTCGGTGCATCTTGCGCCATTATCAAGGTTATAAAGATAAAATGCGGTTTGTAAAAAGGCTACGTTAGAACGAATTTGCATAAAAGAGTGCCAAGCTAATTACATGAATACTTTAGCACGAAGAGAATCCAACTGTACATTCAATGCTGGTTTAAGATATTGAATACACAGCATTTCATTAACAAGGCAGTCAAATTTGTTCGTGCATTTCTTGATTACATTGAAGCGTGCTAAGAAATTGTTCGGAACAGCAGTGTTATGATCTTTGCAATAATGCCTGTAAATAGATGACGCCTTTTGACGGTGTCCCTCAACGCGCGTGTGAAGGTGGCACTTTGTGTACCCGACATAACCTGCATCGCACAGGTCACACTTGAATAAATAAACAACGCATTGCTGGGTTACGATGTTAGGCTTGGGCTCACGCAAGCTTAGATCTTGTTTAAGCTTGCGGCTAGTAAACACGGGTTGAATGGTCTTCTGCACCTTGCTACTAAGATCTCTAAGTTGTCGTTTGACAGACGCTGCAGCATCCTGATCTTTATAGGGGATAACTATCCGGATGGCGTCATCGGTATGCTGTTTAGGTTGGTCCACTGCGACTCTCGAGGTGATAAACCTGTTGATGACGGAATCAATAAGGTGATTCGGATACCTCAGCTTACGGAAAACTTCTCTCAGACGTTCACACTCTTCTGAAAAATGCGCCCAAGATGATGATAGCCGGTGCGCACGATCAAGCATTGTGACGAGCAAGCCATGCTTGTAGCGGCTGTCCACATGGCTATGATAGTGCAGGAGTAGCCCTGTGTTTGTCGGCTTGACGTAAACCTTTGTTTCAACACATGGTGCGCGATTTAAAAGCTGTACCCCAAGGAAAGGGAGCATCCCATTTTTCTCTACCTCCATAGTGAAGCTCACGGCGCTATGGGCGTGGTTCAGAGTATCCAAAAATTGTGTAGCCGCTGCCAGATCCGGCATCCTGACTAGAGTGTCATCTACGTAGCGGCGGTAAAATTCTGGGAGTTTTCCTTGACTTTTTAGGGACCCTTCAATAGAGCAAATAAATACATTAGCCAAAAGGGGTCCAAGGGGAGATCCCATAGCTACTCCATCGGTCTGTTCGTATAGGGCCCCGTCGAACTGAAACAGCTGCCTCTCGTTGATCTCGTTGATCTTCCGCACGTTGCTACAAAGGGGCAGCTGTTTCAGTTCGACGGGGCCCTATACGAACAGACCGATGGAGTAGCTATGGGATCTCCCCTTGGACCCCTTTTGGCTAATGTATTTATTTGCTCTATTGAAGGGTCCCTAAAAAGTCAAGGAAAACTCCCAGAATTTTACCGCCGCTACGTAGATGACACTCTAGTCAGGATGCCGGATCTGGCAGCGGCTACACAATTTTTGGATACTCTGAACCACGCCCATAGCGCCGTGAGCTTCACTATGGAGGTAGAGAAAAATGGGATGCTCCCTTTCCTTGGGGTACAGCTTTTAAATCGCGCACCATGTGTTGAAACAAAGGTTTACGTCAAGCCGACAAACACAGGGCTACTCCTGCACTATCATAGCCATGTGGACAGCCGCTACAAGCATGGCTTGCTCGTCACAATGCTTGATCGTGCGCACCGGCTATCATCATCTTGGGTGCATTTTTCAGAAGAGTGTGAACGTCTGAGAGAAGTTTTCCGTAAGCTGAGGTATAGGCCATTCTATAGGCCATTCTATAGGCCATTCTCCAATGAAGCGTCATAGCCATTTGTAAGGTACAATTTACAGATGTTGGATCTTATGAGACGATATTTAATTTACAATAGATACAAGAACTGGCCAGTCCTCCCCTTTCCTAACAAAATTAGATAAACTTGTCAGCTGACCACCATTTAGCAGTTTATAAAATACATGACATTCGGAAAGAGCGGCTTTAAGAAAATTAGTAATATCCACGCTTCAGCCAGTTCATCGTTACTTTATAAGCATATTGTGGTTCACCTGATTTCTAATTGATGCCATTGTTTTCCTTTTAGGAGCCGTGGTCTGATGTCACGGAGGTCACTGCATCATTTAAATCTATTGATATTTTGGTGATAAGGAGTATTAAGGTAAATGGAATGAAGTCCGTTCGAAAAGTTGCTGAAGTTTCTGTGAGTGAAGTTCAACTGAATGCATCGTTTGCGGAAAGTCAGCGAATTGATGGATCTCTTGGGGGCTTTAGAATCTCTGACCTCACTCCTGAAGGCTCTTTGCACCGCTCGGTTTGTACTTGTGGAAGTCTGTCCACGGGAGATCTGTCCTTGAGGCAGCCATCATTTTTGTGGTCAGTACCGGAGGATATGCAAGATGGCCCAAATGATCAAAGAGCTTTTACATTTACACTTCTCATTCCAAAGAAAGGTGGAAAGTGCCCAGGGCTTATCGTTGAGCCATCCAACGACAGCAATGTTGATATTGCGGAAATAACGAGAAACATTCAGTTAAATGTACATGTGGCATCTGCTCAATATACCCACACTCACAGGTTCCTTTCGGAGCTTTTGTTGTCTGCAGGGGATTATGCTGTTTATGCAGCACAGTTCGGAGAGAGCTTGCGTCAGGCTGCTAGCAGTGTGGCCATGGGACTTGTTAGCAAGAAAAGAGCCCTGGCAGAAGGGCTTGATTACTTGTCCTCTTCGTTTGCAAAAAGCGGTGGGCAAGATGAAAGAAGCTTGGGAAGTCGCCAAGGCAGTTTGTTCTTCGAAAATGACGGTAACATTCTCCTGGATAGCTGTGATTTCGTTGACAATGTTCCTCTTCAAACAAATCGAAGAGTTTACTGTTGTATCACAGTAGACTCACCTGTTGTGCATTTGCCGAAGTCTTCGTCTAGCACAGAGGTGCTTGTGGCTCATTTGGGTAAGATTACAATCAGAAACACACACTTGATGGAAGTTATGGAAACGGAAAGTGATACCGGACATCTGACCACCGTTCAATTTGATACTGATCGATTGTTCGTTGAAATCAAAGACATGAGTCTGTACTGCTCATTAGCAGAACTCGCATCATCAGGGAGAACTTCCTTTTCATCAAATGACCGGTCATTTACGGGCAAAAATGTCATCAATTCGTCAAAACCTTCGAGCTCTCACATTCTTCACAATACAACGTTTGAGCTTATCATTGATCGTCGTTCTGAAGATGTTGGTCAGTTAGGATTCCCCATGAACTTTAAAAAACCTACAATTCAGATTTCTGGCAAAGTTGCAACTCCTTTCCAACTGGAGCTTTCCACGTACTCGTATCGCCAATTACTAGAGACAATTGACAGTATTGGTGGAAGCAATGAGAAGATGCATGTTCCGCCACCTGCAGGAATGCAGTTACCATCACTGGCAACTCCTTCCTTATCGCCAAGCACTCTTTCTCCAAGGTAGGTGAGACCATGGCCTGGTGAAACAGTCGATATTTTCACATCACGTAATTGTGTGCATCACAGGTAGGAAACAGACAAAGCAAATAAATATGTCGTTTTGGGTCATGAAAGAAGGCATAGTGTATTACAACAGAAGTTTGATGACTTTGTTTGGAGAAAAGTCTTCTTTGCAGGTTTGCAAAGAGTCTTTTTTTGGCAACGTTCGTATCATTGATGTTTGGATAACATTGTTGCACCAACTTGCAGCTTTAACCTCAAATGGTTTACCCCTCTGAGATATTAATATTCTTAAACCTTTGCGAAGATGATTTCTTTTGTCATTTTCTATTCAAATTTTACTTTTAATGAACCGTAAAACATTCAAAACCAGAAATTATTTGATCCACGACGAGATGCTGAGAAGAATGGAACTATTTTTTGAGAAGTTTTTCAAAATTGGAATGCAAAGCAGTTCAATATTGAATCTCAGAGGAAGAAGATTTGGTTATCTTTGTTTCTTCAATGCAGCCCAGTAAAAGCAAACTCCGCTCAAAACGAAAAAAGCAAACTGTATGATTCATGGGAAATAGTTTTTTCTCATTTGCTGAAGATATTATGATGTTCGGTTTTTAGCTACAATAATTCAAGTAAACCAGACTATAGAATTGTAGATCATGCAGAATTCACGGGTGCTTAGTTTTGTCAAACCCAAGGACAGGTTCGTCTGACATCTGTATGTTTCCACGAAGCGGTTTTTTTCTGAGGCACTTCTTATTCTTTTGCAGCTCATCGACTGCCAATTTGGAAGCTTGCATCCCAGACAAAGTGTTGCCTGACAAGCGAGTGTCCTTTGTTCCCAATGTGAAATTTGGAGAAAGTGTTTCCAAAGATCTCGATGATGAATCAACCAATGACTTTGAACTCGAATCTGAGGATGCCACTCCAGTGCGAGCACTCTTCGAAATACCACATTTGAGCATCAAGCTTTGTGGAGAACTCAACAAAGTTGAACTTGAATTCGTGGACATCGTGTTTTACGACTTCTCTCTGAGTTATGAGCATACCAGACCAACTGTGACTTTAGTTGATGTCTCTCTTGGTGGGCTTATTGTTGAAGATCTACTTCAAGAATCAGAATCCCCTTATCGTAATCTCATCTCTTCTTCAGCTCCTCGTCAATATCGTTTGGAACGTTCGCTTTCCGCGTACCCTTCAAGTCTTTCCTCGTCTTGTCCTGTTGTGTCTGACGCTGGGTTAAATCAAAGATTCTCTTCGTCTTTACCACACGTTCTTTCCCTCTCTCCCAGGCAAGCTACATATCGTTCACTTGCTCCGTTACGTCCTCTTTTAAAGAATGACAAGTCTTCTTCCATGCCTTCGGTTTTTCTTCCCACAGAGAGTGCTGGATCTCTAGATGATACATCATCGGGTGCTGCCTTGATAGAAAGCAAGGAAAGTAACCTTGTGCATGTTAAAGTTCTCTTGATTGACAAGAAAGATGAGGAATTCACCACGAAATACACTTCGGTAAGAGCCGTGTGCTTTATTATTTAAAGGACTCGTTGTTTTCAGGTCTTCATGTACGTTCAAGGGACGAGAGTTTGCTGTTATATGAAAATGGTGTATTCGTTGATAAATATTTGCTGTTATTAAATTCTGACGTCTGGCGTGGTTGTCACAGGACGAAAAAAAATTAGGGACGTTAATTCCCTCAACGTTAAGGCTAGGGACATTATTCTCATTGTTTTTGAATAACATTCAATTTAAATTGATTTGAAGAGATTAGAAGTAGGCTAAAGAAAAGATGATGAAAGGTGTTCAGAACCTTTGGTAAAGTAAAGCAAAAGTGCAGAACCTTTTTTTATATATATTATTATATTTTTACATACGGTTGTATTTCAAGAATTTTGCTTGGGTCCTAAAAACAGATAGCAATATTATTGAACAATAGCTTAAACGGCATTAATAAACCCACCTTAAAAGCGACAATCAGATCCGACTTTTGATCAAGAGGAGCATCATCCACATGCAACTGCTGGACCTTGTCTTTTCCTGGTCATCACATGTGTACTGTTTTTCAAATTGACAGGTGAACCGCTTCATTGAAGTACACTTCAACTCCCTGGAAGCAAATCTAAATCTGCAAACGTGGGTAATTGTGTTAGAGTTCTTTGGAATTGGAGCGCCTCCACAGCCTGGCACTTCCGAGCCAACAAGTCCCGTTGCTGCGTCTTCTACTTCAGTTAACTGGGATACTTCCTACCAGTCTGACTCCAATATGGAAGGTAAGTGTCAGTTATTGTACTTAAGGTCCTCTCAGTGTTAAGTGTGATAACCAGTCCACTGTTTTGAGATCCTCATGATACTTCTTCAAATTCGGTTATGGCGTTAGCAGTAAAGCACTTTCAATTCCACGAAAATATTGATAATACTATATGGTGTTAAGTGCCATATGAAACCCTGGTTATTATCTTCGATTTTCAGTGAAAAAAAAAAAAAGTTCCTGGCCTTGAGAACCGGTAATTATTGGTTACCATGATAGCAATAATGGAGTACTTCAAAGCATTCCTAATATTGGTGAACGTTACTCTTATTAAATATTTAAGACCAGCAATTGGACATTTTGGATGTTAACTAACAACCAGACAAAAGTTTAAATACTTGCAAATATTCGTAATATGCTGGAGGTAATTGAGGGCCCTATTTCTACCTTAAGGCTTTAATTGAACTGCGAGTAGAGATCGTACTAGTAATACAAAATTGTCTTCTTACCTTCAATTTTCAATGGTCCACTTGTGTGAACGCTATTTATACTGTAGGTAAGTAGTTCTATTGTAAATCCTGTCACGTATGATTTTGATGTTTTTTGGGAGCATTCTAGTGTAGATGCCTGCTAGGGCAGCAGCTGCAACCTCGTTTCCAGGGTCTCTCTTCTGGAGGCAAAGAAGAGAGACCCTGGGAACGAGGTTGCAGCAGCTGAATTTGCATGTCACGTCCTAGGAGTGGGAAGTGGGGTAGTTTTGCCGATGGAGGTCACCCTTCTCTATCCCAACTGTTTGTTTAAGTCCCAGCTTTGGTATGTGCCAATACATCATTTTCAATTCCACTAAGGCGAGTCCAAATGGGAAGTTTCTGTTATTAAATTACTTGAGATTAATTAAACTAGAGCGGTTTTGAAATGAGTGTCGTAAAACCAAAACCATAGTAATTACTTTAAGCAATCAAAAAGGACGGAAACAATCCAGAAAGCCAATCAAAACTCGAAGTAATTACACGTAGCCGACACAAAAGGCGGGAAAATATGCACGCGCGAGCCACAATTGGTTTTGGTTTCACTTCTGATTGGTTGAAAAAGTGGCGCGAAAACTTTGAACCAATCACTGAGTGAAGTAGATGCAAAACCAAAGTAATTAGCTAATTACTTTCGACACTCAATTGAAAACTGCTCTAATTTGAGGTCTTGGTTAAGAAATTAGAAATCAAATATCACATTTCAAAACTAAAGGCAAGAGAGCGAATGCTTGTGCCCCATGACAATTATTTGAAATTTAAATTCATATTTTGCCAAAGCTCCGAAGGTGATTTTTAATATGTTGTTCCCGTGACCGCGTGGTCCACTTTCACGCTAACTGACAAAAAAGGTGTCGTCCTTGAACCAACCACACAGTATGACTCAGAACTAATAATAGATTTCAAATAATTTTTATCGGAATGGGGCTATTTATGGGGGATTTTGCTCTCCCACCTGACATACGTATTCCTGTGTATTTGAAGTTGTGGACAACGCAGAGGAGGATAGTGTGAACACAGATGTCAAGTTCCAAGTGTCAGCGTTGACTTTGATATTGAGCAAGAAAAGGTACCCCATCGCCAGAGTCAAGGCTTTTGGGCTTTTTACGCACATAAACATGCATGATGGAAACTTTGCGGCTGAAGGAAAACTCTCCAGTTTATCAGTGACAGATATGTCCCCACACGGAAATTTGTATCGGGAAAAGTAAGTGTTGATTGACTCCCAAAGTCTGCATAGTTAAAAAGCAAAGGACTTCTTTGAAGCTAAATGGATAGTGTCGCCTCTCGTAAATGCTTAATGCTTAAGTTTTAATAATATTCATTCAATTTCTATATGTGACGTATGTAACACTAATTGATATGTTATTTACATTATATTTTGTTAACAGTTAGTTCTAGTTTGTCGTAATATCAATTGTACTTGAATTGTTAGTGTTAATTAGTTGTATTATATTATTAGTATTAGTAATATTAGTTCTAATATTATAATTATGTAGGTGGGTAACTAATCTACTGTATTAATATCAATTTGTTTTTTAATATTAAAATAAAAAATTTTGGACTGTTATGGCATATTTTTGAGACAGAAACAGGGCAGTTTACACTCGTTCACAGAACAGTTACAGATGGTCATTACAAGGGTTATAACACGGAATATGAGTTATGTCTACATGTACCTGCAATAACATATGGGCTAATCGAGAGTTAGATTTGAAAAAGAAAACAATTAAATTGAAATTAAAATGCACAACTCAAAAAGTTAAAAGAAAAGAACGCGATCTGACTACAATGAAATATTCCCAATTCAAGGGCTAGCCCAGTCACATATGGGTCAATCAACTGTGGACGCTTACAGAACACTATGAAAATTTGCGTAAGGAAAATTCCGCGTAACCCCCTAGGATTATCTTTCCAACTTTCAATCCAATTCAATCTTTGCTATCTACTGCTGCACTTCGTTTGAAATAATGGTTGATATTCTGATCTGAAGGCTCCTTGGATGTTTAAAATGGCGCCTCCAGGTGCTTAATATTTAAGTCTTAAATCATCGTTGAGATTCTCATTCAAAACCTACAACAAGGAACAACCAAAATGCATTCACTCCTAAAACATTTGCTTCCTCTTCACTAGATACCTTGTAGAATTAGCAGTATATTTGGGAACTCGAGGGATTTTTGTTGCTGTTACTGTTCATAAGAGTTCTCGTCGGGGAGGACGAGACATTGACATGTGGTTGTGCCTCACGACAGGCATCAAGGAAAAGAAATGAAAGTAACATTTTTTTGCATCCATCAGATTTATAACGTTTGGAGAGGAAGCTCTGAGTTTTGATTTCTTCAAGTATGGTACACCAGATCCTCACTTGCAAAGGGAAAATGACATGCGCCTTACATTGCGCATGTCATCTGTGCAATATGTGCATACCAAGCGATTTCAGACCGAGTTGGTTGCCTTCTTTCAGCATTATTTGCAACTGCAGGAGGTGCTGGGAAGGATGAGAGCTGTTTCTGAGGGAAATGAGGTATGTTACAGACCGAGATTTCAGACTGCGGTATCAATTGATTCACTGCGTTCAACGCCTGAAGTTTGTTCAATGGCTTATCTCCCAGGAGGTTGCTGTAACTTAGTGGTGGTCCATTCGAATTATTTTAATCATCTTTTTATGATTTTTTGATCCCTTTTTAATCAACTATAAAACAGCTGTCTTGTTTTACCTGAATATAGAGAGATCAGTGACATGCAATCACTTTATGGTAGATAGCTCACAATCAAGAGTAGTTCTTGAAATTATGTATCACATTGCTGAAGAAATTAGCATGTTATCTCTATTTCCAAACTTCAACAACCCCAACCCCAGACAAAATAAGAATATTGATCCCTGAAAATTTTGGGGGAACGGGTCGTGCGAGGTTCTGGCTTAGGCAAATGCTGCATAGTGAGTGTTGAGAAAGAATGTCCGTGTCTTGTAAGTCCTTGAACCAAAAGCGAATTGTAAGAACACTGCAATTACGTGCTTAATAATATACACGAAAAAATTAGTCAGTTCTGATTGGCTAAAAAAGCAGTGCAGTTTTGCTTTAACACAGTGCAAAAACGTGTAACATTAGTGCAAATTTGTAATGCAGGGCAAATAAAAATGTATTTTGATTGGTTTATTAGAAATGTGAATTAGCGAATTAAATATTTTGTTTTGAAATCAAACTCGAGCCCTGGGTGGCGTAATTTTTTCCTGATTGCGTGATACGCGTGCGTTTCTTCTGCTTAACCATCTCGAATTTTATCATGTATATTAACAAGAAATCACATGATGTTCTCGTGCAATTTGGAATAAATAGGCACTTGTGAATTTTTTCAATGGCTACAAATTTCTTTGAAAAAAAATTATTTGTGCTTATATATTCCAAACTGCATGTGATTACCTATACTAACAATAATTTTGTTCAATAAGATTTCGTGGTTTCTCATACTGACATCTTCACTCATACTAGCAGGTCGGTTGCATAATTGGCTTCTATCATTCCCATCTTGTCCTGAGGAGAAGATTTCATAAAGGACAGTAATTTGCTTACAGGTCTCATGGATGTTCTCAAGAGGCACTAGAGTGGCACTTGACATCAAGGCTGGTAACCCAGTTATCCTTGTGCCTCGCTCGGCCAAGTCTTCTCACATGCTGGTGGCTGACCTTGGTAACCTCACAGTAGGCAATGAATTCCTTTGGCAAGGGTCTTCTGGTACGCTTGGATATTCCAACGCCAGGCCAAGAGCACAATCTCAAAATGAGTTTGGTAAGTTTTTCGGAGACAATTGCCATCTTGCCACTATCTTGTCATAAAAGACTTCAAGCAGGGACACTGACTTACGTTAAACATTATCTTTTCGATTACCGCTTGGTCACTTCATAGAATGGTTCTTAATCAAAAAAAATAAAACATCAATTTAGACAAAAATGCGGTGAACGAGCAGAAGCCATTCCCTTCTGTCTATAAGACATTATTGAAGCCCTAGGGGAAAAGTAACTTCTTATTTTAGTTTTAGCATATTACTGTCGAACAGCATATTTTCGTCACTCTGATGAAGACCGCAGTTGCAGTCGAAAATTCAGTTTTTAATAATTTTTATCTAGATCAGTTTCAACGTTTTTATAAACACTTTTTATCATAAAAACAAAAAGGTCATTGGGTAGTGCTCATATTCTCCACGCATCTTTTTCTTCGGACGCACGGTAAAGACGTACCAAAATGTATTTGGACTACCGGAACCACCATTAAATCTGTAAAGAAGGACTACAATGCTTTCATCATGAATGTTAGGTGTAGTGGAGCGTTCTCCTCCTCCTCAGTTCTCCTGTTCTACTCATCTAGCATGACTGGCATCTGGATATCTGGGTGCTGGGTTGTGGGGTTTACCAGCACGATGAGTTTATCACTGTCTGTGGATCGGTGGTCTTAGTTAGGGCCACTGCACTTCCAAGGTGTCTTTGTAGCTATCTTCTTATCTTCTTAGCTACAATCCTGGCCAAAAAGTTAACGGGACAAAACACAAAATGGCATTGCCAGTGTACATTTTTATTTTACACATCTATAACCAGTCGCCATAACCTTATTCAAGCTCTCTCTCTGTCATTTTTAGAAACCCCCACCCCCTCCCCTCGCAATGTTTATGGCAACTTGGATCCTTTGGACTTTACTTTTGTTTCATTTGTCCAGGTTCTAACCGCTCTCAACACATCTGCTTGCTTGAAAGCATGCACATTGAATTGGTGGACATGGATTTATTTACAGCTGTGAGAGTAGCTACTACTAATCAACCAGCAACTTCAGAATTCTCCTACAAAAGCCAGGTGCAGTGTTTTAATACTGGAACCTCTGACTCTGAATTTTTTTGTAGAATAGTGTTTTGAAATCCTCTAGCAATTCAAATTAAAATGATGGTTCGGGAAACTCGAGTGGAAGAAGGTGGTGACCAAATGGGATTTTGCAATATTGTTTATTTGAATGTTGTCCGTGTAGGACTTAAATGTCAACAGAAATATCCATTTTAAGTAGTCTTTTTTCCCGTATGATCCATCGCTGAGAGTTGGCCCTTGTAATGTGAATGGACCCACAGAAGGACCTCAGTGTTGGGATTGGACCCCGGATAAGATCACTGTTGCTCTAACGACGTATTTATGAGGTCAGACAGGAGCAGGCTGTGGGTATTCAATCATTGCAAGTAACGAGAAGAGGTGCAGAAATCCATAATGTGAATTACTGATCCTTCTTTTGGCCTTTGCTCGCGCTTTTATTTAAGTTAAGAGTGCGGGCCCCGACAATTAATGGCCAACCGGTTGGGTGTGATGATAAACACAACGCCTCTGACTGGTCCGCACAAAGGATTACTTGTGATGTATAAATGCAAAACCATAGCGAAAATTGCGAAAAACAGTCAATACCTTAAAGTTATGGGTTGCATTTTATTGCATATCAAAACTTTTGCTCATGCATTCTGATGCCACTGATAAAGACGTTTAAGATGTGCCACTCTGAAATGTGTATAATGCTGGTGCATTACAGGGTTTGAAATTGCTAAAGGAGAAATGTAGATTGAACCTGACCGTCGAACGCAACTTGGACTGGGCATTTAGTAGAGCTGGTAAGCATTGCTTCATGTATTGACCACAGATCTCATATAATAGGGTTTTTTTTTTCAAGCAGTTCTGCTAAATATTCAGCTTGTCGTCAAAGCTTGCGGGAATGAAGCAAAGGGAATTTATCCCTTGGTTTCTTTGTATCGTTTTAACTTTAAGCCATTGGTAGATGGAATCTTTCGGTGCATTGTTTTGTATGACAGTAGTTAAATCAGTGGCGATTCCGCAAATAGGGCTACAGTGATATAAAATTATATTTAAAAATAAGGAAAGTGACTTAAATAAAAGGAAGAAGCCATTTAGCCATGTGTCGTACATTTTTTGGACTGACAATTAATTTCCATTTTATTCTATCGCGAGCAACGGAAGTTTGCCATTTAAATAATTTCAGGGATACGGTATAGTTCGAGAAAACAAATAGTTAAAATTGTTGGAGGGTCTCTACACTAAACGATTTGCATTTAATATCAAAAGCGATAGCTTTTTCGTATGAACACAAAGTTGAAGCACAATAAAGTGATGCTCAATTTCACTTGCCCTTCTTCTTCTTCTTCTTCTTCTTCATATTTTAGTCCCAGACTTCAATTTTGCTGGCCGTTTGTCTTCAGTTTGTGCATCGTTGGATTATTCTCAATATTGTTTCATTCTTGGGATGCTTGGAGAAAATTTGGGTGAGCCACTTGAGGAATTTGAGAGACCATCCTCTGTCATCCAAGATCCTCTGGGAAAGGTAAATCGTTTGACTTCGTTTTTCCTTCCTCAAGCTTCAGATATCGTCTCGTTACCTAATATACATGATGTGAATTTGCTGAGTGCCCGGAGAAAAACCCTCCTAGTAACATTGAGATTGACTGAAACTCAGCCCACATAAGACCTAGGATGAGATCCCGCGAGTCCGAAGAGGTGGCGAGTCTTACCACAGGGCCATCCTTACTCCCCCTCTGCTCTGGTACCTTCATTTTAGAACCTGCCGTGACGTACTTTTGTTTGTGACTGACCAAGTGATAAAATTTATTCCTTGAAGCCCCCAGAGACAGAGGAAGTGTGGACAAGTTTGCGAATGAGGATTGATCTTGTCAATGTGAGCGTGGAATTGCTTCCTGTTCAACTGTTTGAGCGCCCAGAGCAGAGTGGCGACCTGAGCCACCTGCCCTCCCTGGCCAAGGTAGACTTCATTAAATCCAAGTTTGAGTTCGAGTCATTTTCTGATTGGTCAAAGACAATTGATTTGGTGTCCCAGGAGGTCATCTTTGAAGATACCCGACAGAAAGGTAATCAACTTCATGTCTTCATAACATGCTGTGTTTAGTAATACTGTGGCACTTGCGAGCGTAATTACGTTTATAATTTGCTTCTGTACATTCACTGTAAGAAAAAGGCTTTTTCATTGTTCCTCTCAGCCAATTTTCTTCAAATTGAATTCAAGAGTGAAATTGCTGTGATGGTATTAAACTTTCTCTCCTAATGAAGACCTTTTACTTGGGGCCTTGCCCTGAAAAGAAAATCCAGGCTTTTGAGTATCTGTACATGTATTTTGTCTGCTGTGGCTTATGTGGCCTTATTGTGAGTGGGTTCCAAAAGATTTTATGGAAAAAAAAAGATTGTGAGGTGCGATCTTCACTTGTAACTTTTTATCAATGGTATTTAATTTCAGTGCTTATAAAACTTAATGATGAATTTTCCATTTGCATCTTGCAATTTATGTATCACAATCTCTGCTTGTTCCTAAGCGCCCATTATTTTGTATACTTACCTCAGTAGAGTGGGATTGTTGAGGCAAAGGCTGTCAATCTGAAACGAAAAGAAATATTTAATACTTTAGTACTGCCACGACCTCGGGCCAATATTCCCCAGTACGGCCCTCGCGCTCGGTTAGTAAGCGGTTATTATTATATCTCTCAGATAGTACGTGCATTATGATTGGCTAAATTAGCGGGCCGTATTGTACAGTATGGCCAGCTAAATTTGAAATTTTGGTAGAACTTTCTCTAGCAAGTTTTTCATGAGCTTTTAAACTTGTAAAACTGTTTGAATCTTGCAAGCAACTGTTTTTTCAAAAAGCGAAGAAGATTTATTCGTTGTTCGGGTTTTGGCGCCGCAATCGTTGTGGCAGTTGAACCTCCTTCCGCTTGAGTTCAACTAGTTTCCTCTTCCGCGCACCTGATAACCTCAAAGATATAATGAATATCTTAGTAATCTTTTTTTCTCGGTCGGTGCTGAAAAGTACGGATCCGATGACGGTTCCGAACCTACACACTTGTCGCAAAGAGCAGGGCATGTAGTTCCCGGTGTTGTGGTCTGTCTTCTGTGGTGTATCATGGTTGGGAGGGTAAATGCTCGGAGAAATTAGCTACACCAACCTACTCTAAAAATCCGAGGGTAAATAAAAATGTATGATATAATATGATGTTTTATTACTATTGTTTCCGGTGCTGTTTAACAGTTTTACCTGTCTTGCAAGGTGTGGATCTGGACGATTTGGAGTCGTGTATCTTCACTGAAGTTCTATTACCAAGACGATCACAAGCGGAATCAGCCCAAGAATATGAAGAGTCTCTCCAGTTTGAAGTTCATTACAGAGACACAACCAAGAAGACTCTGTTGACTTTCCTTTTCAATCACAGTCGCATCATGCTCATTACAGACTACCTTCTAGATTTGTACAACTTTATCATGTGTCAGATGTTTAAGCCCAACACAGGTACGCCAATGGACTGTTTACCTTCGTGATATTCATTCGAATGAAACTCGCTAACAGGACGTTGAACCAAGGTTTTAGGTGATTTTTGAAGAGTACGTGATAGACGCGACGTGAACGGGAGATAACGTTTGGCTTTTGATATCAATCCATAGGCGTACTATGGGTAAATTCCTTACAGTTATCGAATTTCCGATTTTGTTTCTGACTTTTGGAATAAAAGTGCGATGAAATATGATAATAAATGGTCTGTCTTTCTTATTAATTGAATTATCGATTTTACTCATAATTTGACGATAAACAACGGCGATAAGAGATTTTTTTTATAACATTAAGAAAGTTAGAAAACGACGACGACGTTTCGACGTTCAACTAACGTCATTCTCAAGTCAAAAAGTGAGACTTGGTAAGAATGTTAAATACTAGATAAAAACAATCGTTGATTAAAAACGGATAAAAGTGTTAAGAATGTTATTTTAAACAAAACGTTTTCACGGGTGGAATCGGCCTGGGTGTTGGAGATTAAAAAGACAATAGTTGCTTTTATGATTTTTTTTTTACAATTCCAGATTCATCTCCAAAAGAAGAGATGCCACTTCATACCCAAGAAGATCCCAGTCCAATCAAGATATATGAAACTCCGCCACCATCTGCATCAGGAGTAGCGAGCAGATGCGAAGTACCACCACAGCCTCAGGTTCTTTGAAGAATTGTGCCTTTGTTTTGTTTCATAAATTGGTTTGAAGTCGTAAAATCAATTCCAGTGTAATTACTTTGGCTTGTCAGGATCGGCAGATCTCTCGTTACGAAGCGCGTTGGCGCACTTTCATCCATAAATATACGTTTTTTGATGCACAACCTATTTTGATATCCAACGCGAAGTGTCCTTTTACGTCTAAGCATTTACTACCTATTTCTAGCAATAGAGAGCTATAGATTCTAGGACGAGAACGACTACGAGTACCAAATTTTCTCATAGAACAACAGCAAGCAAGCGCAAACCAGCGTCATTTTGGCGGGAAAAACGTGTTACCGTAGTCATTTCAGTACGAGGTTTTGCAAAAATGTCGTCGTGTCAAAACAAGTCAACAACACGGTAGCAGTTTTGGCATTTTTTGATCAGCAAAAAGGCCCACGTAACAGCAGTAAGAATAACTGAGCAACCTATACTGCTAACAAAGAGTAAGATTAATCGTACGGGTTGTAAATCTCCTTAGTATTTTCGCTAAAAACAAACAGTTAAAACTTGTACTCGTTCTCGTCCTCGTCCTAGAATGTAAAGGTCCCTAATAAGGTCATTGTATGGGCCAGCGTTATGTTTTTTTGTGGGGGGAGGGGGGGGGGGGGGGGTAAGTTCAACTGGTTATCCTAACTTGAGGAGTAGAGTTAAGGGGACACTTTCGTGACATTCATTTTCTGAATCATTTCCGGAACCGAGTGATGTTGAAGTTGGAGAGAAGAGCGAGGGTCAACTCTTTGACGGTTATCAAAATCGTTGTCCATTACAATACAATTTCGGGACGTAAGTGAGAATAGGTGCACCATAACGCAAGGCAAATATGGGTAAACTTGCAAACAAGTCAAATTTTTTGCCTTTAATCAACTGAGATAGTGGCATGCGATTTTTTTGACCAATCAATCAATCAATCAATCACTCAATCATTTTTTTAACCAATCATCAGTCATAGAGCATGGTAATGCATAAAGGAAAAGCAATATCACGATATGGTTTTCGTTTGATCGTAAGTGATGTATCGGTAGTTGGAAGCGAAATGAAAGAATTGCTTTCAACTCCCGGGCTCAATACTCGATTCGATTGTAGCGCCATACTCTCCTGATTACAACAGTCACTCTCACTCTAGCCTTAGTTTAGAGACTGACTGAGAAGCCTGGTGTCCAAAACCTCGACAATGGCAATGCGAATACTTTTTTAGCACTTTGACTCGATAGGTAATTTCCTAAAGTACGCAAAACAAGAGCTTTCAAACTCGTTGTTTTCGGTATTGACGTTTCATCAAGAGAGACCTCTTGCTTTTGATGTCTTGGATGTTAACAGTTTTGATTAAGTTCGCTCCGACGGAAGTGGTTTTTTTCCTGGTCTTTCCTGTTCTCATGAATGTCTTTGCTTTTTCACGCGGCGGTTTTTATCGACATTTCGTCATCTCTTTGTCTCAGGCCGCAAAAACTTTCGAGATGAAGCTGAATATTTCAGGAACAGAGCTTGTTGTTTTAGAGAACGTGAAGACGTTGGACACGCATGCTGTTGTCCTGAAGGTTTGTAACTGAAAATGGGAAACGATTTTTGAGTCCATATTAACTAACACTGTCAATTTCACTGTTTTGATTGGCTAAATCCTGTTGTAAAAAGACCTTCCCATAAAGGTGTTTCGAGACATTTAGAAGTACAGGGGGACATACATTGTACTCATCCACTGAATACTATTAATAGGGAATACTTTTCGTTCGAGATGAAATAATATAATTATGGGATTTTATTGGCTCTTTAATTTGCGCAAGATCGCCTATACAAGTGTTGCCTTTTTCTAGGCCATTAGTAGTATGGGGGGAGACGAGGTCTTCTTGTCTACTAAATGCCAACGTCAAGGAAAAATATGTTTCGTTCGAGATGAAATATGAGGTTTAAATGGCTTTTAAGTGCACGCGAAATTGAAACAAAAGTGAAGCTAAGTGCCGCAGCAGTGGTATTGGAAGTTTTATTATCAGTGGCACAAGAGTGGAAGGGTTTGTGGTCATCTTAATTAAGGACGGTGCCTACTAATTCAAAGGTATTTGCGGGGTTTACTGAATATGCGGGAAAAGCAGATCTTAACAAGTGACATTGAGATCCAAAAAGAAAATTAGGGGTAACCAAGCATTTTTCGACGATATTTATTCAACAATATTTGTAAAAAGCTATAAAATACAAAGCAATGTATGGCGTTCTTTTCCAAATTGAAACTTAATTATCTCTGAAAAATGCATGGTTACCCCCAATTTTCATTTTTGGATACCAAGAGCACTTGCTAAGTTCTGCTTTCTCCGAATACTTTTGAGCCGCGCAAAAATATTCCTGTGTTAATAAGCACCGCCGATAGGAAATCCGAGTGTCTCGAGATGCGCAGAACGTATGCGCAATAACAATAGTAGGCACCGTCCTTAAGGCAGTGGATGAGCTATAAAGCCCTTTCAGTGACAGGCAGGGACGAGGCAGCTTCAAAGGGTGCATGAAGTTGGGGAGCAGTTATGCTGCAACGCAGAGAACGCGTGTACCTTCCACCGATGTAACCTTAGCTTGATCTCAGAGCTTAATGAAAACGTAGGTTGGTTGGTTTGCGGTTAGTAATGAAACTAAAGCTGGAGAACTCAGTCGCAAATTAGAATCGAATCCGACCCTTTGTCCTCAGGTAACATCTGTATTGGCTTGGCGGCCCCACCTTCACACTCAGAAGTGGCTTTCCTGCAGCGTCCAAAGCCTGGAAATGTTCTCATGTGTGTTGTCCTGTGAAGAAGAGACAGCTCTGTCGATCATAGATCCTACATCAGCACTGATTGAACTGAACAATGCCAGGAGACCTAAAGGAAGGAAAACTACTGGGCTATTAGACATTGCTGAGGAGCTGCTACCCAGCCTGGAGGTGAGTCGAAAAAACTGTGAAGAATTGTCCTTGCTTGCTTTTCGTTTTCTGCTCGTTGCTTATTTGTTTGTTTGTATGTTGTGTGCTTTTTTTCCGTTTTTTTGCCCGATTTCTTAGACATTAAAGTTCCTGTTTCAAATACATTTGATCTACAGATAATGTCATGTTGGTAATCAAATCCTCCCGTAGTTTACCACAATCAACAATCTATTGTTAATTATGGCGAACTCTGTTTTGTTTATTTTTTGTAAAGGAGGTGGTGGCCAACTCTAAAGCGTATGCTACTTTGGCCGCCACACACATCTTGTATTGTAATGGCACTGTTCCATGCAATCTTCCTTGCAATGTCTCGCAATTTGTTGCGACAAAAGTTCTCACGTCGCAAAGCAAGTTACTTCATGGGTGTTACACTAGGCATCGTTTCTTGCAACTTGTGTCGTTTTCTATGATCAGATGAAATGAAAGGAACATTTGCATTGGCTGGTGCCGCAAACCGTTGTGAAAACAAGTTGCAGGACAGATGTTACTCTACGCAGTGACTGAAAAATTCGTTGCAACATTGCCTGAAGCGTTGCGGAAAGTAGACTCAATTCTATTTTCCGTAACGGTTTCTGCAACTTGTCTCGCAACGCTTTTGGCTGTTATTACATTTGGCAATGTTTCGTGCAACTTGTTTCGCCATGGCATTGCGAGACAAATCGCTCGAAAAATTGCAGCGTATAACAGCGCCTTAATAACTGTAATTTACTTTAGCTGCTGTAGTTATTTATTCCATAGAACCTAACTTTCTTAACTTTTTATCAATACACTTTTTTTCGGAAATAGTGTGAAGGAAAATGAACCATGAATCATAATCCTTTCCGTTGACGTTAAAAATATACGAAATTTGTTTATTTTGAATTTACATCAGCCTAATATTCAAGCGAGTCTGAGGCCTGGTTTGTACGTCACATAATCGCTTTATGTGTTCAATGTTTTAATAGACCAAATCGTTTAACTCAG
Source organism: Montipora foliosa (assembly GCF_036669935.1). Taxonomy (NCBI): domain Eukaryota; kingdom Metazoa; phylum Cnidaria; class Anthozoa; order Scleractinia; family Acroporidae; genus Montipora; species Montipora foliosa. The sequence goes on along the minus strand of NC_090871.1, from coordinate 28,416,346 downwards.
TGTTGTATCCAATTCAGATCTCCCGTGGTTGAGATTCTTTGAGTATTGTATTTGCATTATAATGTAGCATTCACATTTAAAGGGGCTTTGCCACGCAAAATGATGTTATTTCATTACACCCAAAATGCCGTCATTTCATTACGCTCAAAATGCCCAAAACGTAGAATGAAACATTGCAATAACCACTTAAAACTGTCGAACAACACAAAACAAATACAGCAAAAGGAAAGAGAATCATGGGTGGACGCGAATGGACAAGATTGAAAACGGAATGCATTTGGGTAAATCTTTAAAAAAATCGGCCCGACCTTTCTTAAGTTTATGGCAAATAGCCTGGAATCCCTGGGTAAAGGTCGTTTTTGCTCAGAATCATCTTGCTTGTGATGTAACGATAATTTTATCAGTAAAGGAATTCCACATTACCGTTTTCGAGTATTACACTGGTGAGTAACGAAAGATTTCCCTTAAACACCCTAAAATAACGTGACAGAGCCCCTTTAAATGACATGAAAATATATGGAGCGGAAATACCTGGAACAAAATGTTTTATTCCCGAAGGGTTTGAATTGGGTACAACATTAAAGTTCACACCTAAACAAAAGACACCATCTCGAGGCTCTGGGGAATAAACGCATACAAATCCTTTATTTATTCCCCAGAGCCTCGAGAGGATGCCTTTTGTTTAGGATTGAATTTTAATATATCGAAATTGGTCTATTGAAGATCGTTTCAGCAATTCGAAAAACAACATCAACAACCGTAATTCGTCCACTTCCCTCCAAAAACAATGAAGAACCCGGATCTTCCCTAATTCCCGGAATAAGCGTAGAGGCTAAAGAAAGAAGAGTTGTGTGGTTGGTAGCATGGCGTGTAAGTGGAAGCACTGTTTACATCGAAACGAGTTGGTCTCCATCCTTGTTTCCGTTTATACCTCAGGTTTATGGAACGCACAAGCAACTGACTAATGGTCTACTGGTGACACCATTGTGGCCGTGCACATCTCTCACCAAGTTCAAATACAGTTGATTAATTAACGCTCTTTCACTGATTTCAGGTAACTGTCCAGGGCCCACTGACCATGCGAGTCTCGTACAATGACTACAAGCTGTACCTAAGCATCTTGGAATCAGTTTCCAAGCAACTGAACAGGGCTATTAAGAGTGAAGTCATCTCAGGTTCGAAAGATGAGATTCCGAAGCACGACTTTGATGGTGAGACGACAGTGTTTTTTAAATATGGCGCCTACGTGCCTTGAAAACCCTTGGATTTCGAGAACCCTTTCCATTCCCCTTCAGTAAAGTCCTTGGAAATCTTTTTGAAATTCATTTCGCTCCTTAAAAGTGCCTTAACTTCCGCGTAGGTTGTCGAAATCTCAGTCACGATAAATTTACGGAGGAAAAACAGGAAGTGTTTTACCAATTATTCAATATCTGTATGTTTTAATGGTGGTTTTTCATCATTCTGCATGGCATTTTGTTCAATTTTCTTCGTTAAAATACACAATTGAACATGCGTTGCAAAACTGCAACTCATCAGTCACTTAATGCCATAAGCAGCAGTCCTTCTTAGTACTACACTCGCCCAAGCAGTTGCACCTGATCGAGTTATTTTATGATTTTGAGATGAATTGTTTTTAAAGCCAGTTTTACCAAAAGAGGTAAATCACTCGAAATTTCAAGGAATCATAATGCTGGTCTTGAAAACACCCCTTAGGCAGATATTGACGACTCCAATCCAGCTTGTCCCATTATTTTAAATGCCATGCCGCCATGCTGGGGTCCCCAAACAAATGGCGGCCTTGCATGTTGGTCTCCTGATCCAATCCTCCGTGAATTGAACTTTATTATTATGCAAACGTTTTCTTTGTTTTCGTTGAAAAACATTGCTGTTGATCACGCGAGTGCAGATTAATAGTTGCATTCTCTTTCATTTTTCAGCCATGTCAGTTAAGCGCCTTCAGGAGCTGGGATTTAAAGAATCAGATTGTATCAAAGCACTTCAAGCCACGTCTGGTCGACTGGAGGCCTCTGCTACGTGGCTGCTTGAGAATGCTACACCAATTCACATTGCGAACACGGTGCAACAACAAGAAGGGCTTCAAGGCTGGCAGTTTGCCGGTTTTGAGGTGAAGGGACTTCACTCCATAGGGAGTTGACTACCTGTTAGAAAGTTTATAAAGCTCATGTGCATCCGTTGTTTTTACAAACACAAAAGAATCACCTTGAAAAAAAATGTGAAAACAGTAGACATAAAACAACCTTTTTCCAGCCTGCTATGAAGTGTTTGGAACTCGGTGGCGTAATAATCTCTTTCCTGACCTTGGGAACTCTTCCTCGTAGTCATGCTTAGAAATTTTGATTCAATAGTAAACACTAATGGCTTTTATCTTTTTGCTTTATTAACCATGTCGTTGGTTCTTTTGAGAGCGTATAATTTATCTATTTGTGATGCATGCAGGAAGTTAATGACAGAAACCTTCAAGTTGGGTGTTTTGACCCACTTCGGCTCCGGCACTATCCACACTTGCCAAGTGAATACTTGCACAACTTTATATCCGTACACTAGTTATTGCCAGTGCAATTTTTTTTAAGCAAGTAACAAGTATACTTCACTAACCTGATCAGCATATTCAAAAATGTTGTAATGCACGCTTTATAGGTGTACGTAAATGGATTGTGTGAATTTGGTTGCTGTCGTATAGGTACATGCTGGGACTGTTTGTGTTTGCTTGATTGATGACTGTGGTGATAGCGACATACCGCTTATGGAATTCAGCGCACAGCGTGAGTTAGCTTATTTTTCTCCAAATATACATACAATCGTAGAAACTCTTGTTAACTCGAATTTTCGGGTGGCTGGTAAGCGGGTAGGTTCACACTAACATAGTAACTAGTGCTTAAGTACACTTGAGCCCTACTTCAGATGTGAACGGGTTTAAGTTCAGTGTAAGTAGCCTGCTTTGTGGCCATGGGAACGCATTTCCTTTAAAAAAGCCGGAGTGCAGTCTCAAGTCTAGTTCAGACCATCCTTACGAGCTTATCTATGTACTATCAAAAC
>NC_090871.1:28405789-28408289 GCF_036669935.1 Montipora foliosa | reverse complement strand
AGAGAACTATAGACCCACGTTTACACGAACGGCAAACGGTAAGAATCTAACATTTGCCGTCTGCCTTACAGCCCTTCGACAACAATGCGACATTGTCTGTATTTGTTGCTAATGGCAAATATTTTTCTATGTTTCTGTTAGATGTTTTTAAGGATTAGAAGAAAAGGGAGCGAAATCAAAATTAAAATTTGCCGTTTGCATTTTCCGTAAACGTGGTTCTAAATCTATTTAATGTCTGAGATAGAAAGCTTCTTGCGACTTAAAAAAACTGAGGCCTCATACGAATCACTGACTCTTTTGTAAAACGATGTTTTTCCTCGCCTATAAAATTAGGATAGTTAGATATTCTTCTTTAACGTTAATTTTACAACACAGGCGTTTTTGAAATGTACTTTAATTTTGATTACACTGTGATGGTTGCACGAACTTGTAATATGCAGGCCTTCATTTGTTGCTTTCATGATATTAGAGGCTTCCTTCATACGGCATGGAAAAGAACAATCATTTATTTATTAGTAGCAAATGAAGCAAAAGAGAGCGACTCTTTATTTGTAAGAAAACTTTTCCTCCATTTGTTGGAGAAATGATTGCTGGCTTACCGTAGTTGTTACTTAATATCTATTTTCAACATTTTGTAATGGCAAGGTATTGAACGTGGATAAATATGTTTAAGTTTGTGAGTTTGTTCCATGAGCAGGAGCCCGGGTCATTTTTGATGTTTTTGTGAATGTATCACTATGATTCATGAGCAATTTAATCTATCCAGTACAGTGACTGGGTAAAAATTGTTTTTTGTGTATGTGTGTGTGTGTGTGTGTGTCATAATGGCCACCAACTTTTTGGAATTGGCTACCACTTTAAAATATTTAGGAGCCAAGTGGCTACCGGGAAAAAAAGTTAATTTTACGCCCTGCCTTCTCGAACGCAACTCCTCCGAAAAGTCCATTTAAGAAATCTGAGCCCTAGAGCATAGTTTCCATATGTTTTTATAGATCGTTTTACACGATCTCAGGCCGAAAATGTGGGTTTACCACACAAATAATCTGGGGGAAATGGTCATTAGTCACTTGAGGGAAACTTCAGTAATCGTTGTCCACTTATTCAGGAGCTTAAGCAACGACAACGGCGACAGCAACGAGAACGTCACAAATTTGCATATTTAGTTGGCAAAAGCAATACCTTTGCACGCCCTGCACGTGCGTTTTTCGCTTTTGTCCATTTCTTTGCCGTCGTCAGCAAAAGAACAACGTGAAAAAGCAAAATTTGAGGTTTTATGAAGGGGACAGCTATTCTTACAGTTATTTTCATAGAGTTATGTCGTAGAGTTAGAGTTAGGTTTCCAAAATCCTGAATTCACGATTTTGGACTGCCAAAATCCTGAATTCAAGATTTTGGACTTCTGACATACCCTGCAACGGCCCGGCAAAATCGTTGCGAGACAAGTTGCACGAAAAGTAGAACTTAATTCTACTTTCGGCAGCGCCTCTTGCGACTTGTCTCGCAACGATTTTGGCCGTTGCAGGGTATGTTACACTGTGAAATGTTTCGTGCAACTTGTCCCGCCACAATGTCGCCAAAGCATTGCGAGTTATGTTGCACGAGACATTTTGCAGTGTAACAGCGCCGTAAAGTAATGGAAAATAGGGAGTTTAAGCAAAGACGACGGCTACGGCAACGAAAACGTCAGTCCAAAATATAACTTAGCGCTATCGCAAGTATTTCGCGATTATTCCGTCTTGTTCACCTTGTACAATACAGGTGAACTACCCTGTAACTGAATGGGTACGAACGGTTTAAAAGTCAAAACAGAAAATAATTGTTTCATTGTTATATGCTCACGTTGTCATCAAAACCTAAAATTTGGTGATTTCACGTTGTTGTTCTGTGGAGTACGGCAAAGAAATGCACGGAAATTCGTGTTGCACGTGTAGCACAAGTATTTTTCCTTTTTTAACCAATCATATTCTTGCTTCAAAAATTTGGTTTATCAACGGAGTTGATAATGTAAATTGACCACCGTACAGAGATTCTAAAAGCTGACGTTTCGAGCGTTAGCCTTTCGTCAGAGCGAATCGAGGGATTATGGGTTACGTGTAGTTTTTATAGTAGAGTAGGAGCTACGCTATTGGTGGTAACATGGCAACGTGAAAAGTAGGAATATATTAGTTAAATGAAAAGCGTTCGTTAATACCGTGAGGATTAAGGGTGCCGATTTGAAAGATGAATTTTTGTTCCAGATTCTTGCGGCTTTCCGTCGCACCTAGATGTAGGGAAAGGCCGCAGATAGCCATGTGCTTTTTGGAGTGGTTAGGCAGATTAAAATGGCGAGCGACTGGCTTAGATGCATCCTTGTCATTTTTCTCAACATCGCGAAGGTGTTCGCGGAATCGGTCACCTAGTCGTCTACCTGTCTCACCAATGTATAATTTATTGCATAACGTACAGGTTATGCAATAAATGACATTTGCGGAGGTACATGTGAAACGATCGGTGATCTTAA
>NC_090871.1:28345789-28400789 GCF_036669935.1 Montipora foliosa | reverse complement strand
AATTGTTTACTCGTACACAAAATTATTCAACATGTTTAATGTTCGGCGCCGATGGCACGCGTGAACATTCGCGCTCAAAGCACTGGGGGAAATTGCTTACTCTAACAGTCGTGATTGAAACTTTACATGCGAAGCGGATAACTGTAGTGTGCGGTTGGCTTTCCCATCTGTCACTACATCATAAGAATTCATCGGAGCGCAACATGTTAACATTGAGTAAGAGCACCTTAAGCAAAACGCTACTTTGAACTTCTTGTGATCGAGCGTGCCCACTGCCTAGGTGGACTGGGTTTTTTTTTTTTTTTTTTTTTTTTTCATCTAAGGGCTAAGGTGGGCGTCTTCCCTATCTGTAATTTTCTCCTGTCCCTGGTTACAAAACGTAACCATCTGCTGGGAAGGAGGTTGATCTGTTTGGTGTCCACAGTTGCGGATATTGCACAGCGACTGTGGTCCGGAAAGTGTGGTTTTAGGAGATTCCAGCTGGTAATGTTGACTAACGTTAACTGATTCAGGTAACGTTCTACACTTGGACCAGCTTGCAAAACCAGAGTAAATTAACCTCGGTTAAGGGTGTATTCACGAGCATATATTTTCTCTATTGTAGGTGCACTGATTCTTCCAGTTCTTCAACCCCAATCTTCAGTGGCCATACCTTTACGTTGTATTTCTTGGCACCTCTACGTGAGGCCCTGTGGGGTGGGGGTGGGGTTTTGCTCCCAGCCAATAGAGTGGAGAAGCGTCTTAAGAAGTCACACTACCATGGGGCTTGGTCGCGAGTGTTATCCTGTTTCTTCAACGGGGCAAGCAGCAAAGAAATTTAGGTATGAAGGTCTATTGCTTCTTGTGATAATTTTATTCCGACGCTGTGTGATCTCTCATTCAGTAGATGTTAAACTCCTTGATATGATGGACATGGAACCTACGGAAAGTGTTATTGAAGGTGAAATCAAAATGAGAGAGGTGCAATGACTGTAATAAATTATTAATCCAGTCCAAGGACTCGATCAAGTCACCAGCAAAGAACTATAGTATGCTTTTTTTTATTTCAAAATGTTTTTTACGTATTCGAAAGAGGTTTCTTTCCCCACTTGGCAGACACGAAAATAGTAGCTCTTTGACGTAATCTGTTGCCGACACAAAATGAAGCAATCTGTTTGGTTGCTGCGTGTAACAAGGAATTGTGTTTGGTTGGTTTTGATGATGACGTCACCTATGCGCCTTTGATCATAAGTGTCAACCAATCAAAATGCGTGCATTATTCAGATTTTCTATAAAAGAGAACAGACGACGATGCACTGATTAAACGACAAAAAAGAGATGTAATTAGGCTTTTGTACAACTAATGTTATAAACATAGAAAGGTAAAAACAAATTTGAAAAAAATATATATTTTTATGGTGTTAAGATTCTGTGTGGCTGTCAAGAGAGAGGGCTATCCTGAGGAGGCTCCTTTACTTGAGACCACTGCCACAAAGGAACTGCACATGATGTCCCAACCAGCTCACACCCTTACCATAATGTACCCAGTGATGCTTGTAAACCTCTTACCGTGTGACTTGAGCTATCAAGTGAAGAATATCCCGGCCAAAGGAAACATCAAAGCTGGAAAATCTGTTCCCTTGTACACTGTGAGTACCATAATATGCTTAACTAACACTTCCTGGTTGGGCTTTTCCTTGAAAACAAAAGTAGTACATACTATACTAACTACGCCGGTAATCATTACATAAAGCGCAAGAAGCTAAGAAATAACACTGATAAATTGTTCATAAACCGTTGCTGTTCAAAAGGTCAGGTAGTAGTTTTCTTTTCAGGTGAAATGCAAATAAAGTAGATGATTCTAAAGTTTAAAGATGATTATCCGAGGTATTCAAATATCTATGTCGCGCGAATCATAAAAGTTAACTGAATTGAAGTTTGCAGAAGCAGTGGGGTATTTGAAAGAGGAGTGTTTCGTATACTCGTCGCTTTTGGCACTTGGTGACCTTGAATCTTGTTGTAAACTAGATTCAATTAGCGAGATTGACCAGTTGTGCATTTGAATGCTATGACATAACACTTAGGATTCCTTTAATCGGAACTCACCGACGAGAGGTAATGCTTTCAATGTCGGTATTGTGTGGATCAGAATTCTAGTATCTGTATGGGCCCCTTCCTTGACACGGTCCAAAGCTATGTCCCTTAGAACTCCGCAAATATCCTTTCAAATGTTTATTTCTTGCTACTTCATTTTCTTCTGTTTCAAAACGTATTTGAACGGGAGTGAAGAAGTAATTTTTTTAAGGACATGTAGCTCAAATTTTCTACAAAATTAGTTATTTTTCTGGAAGACAAATTTTGCCTAAACTATTTTTTGCTAATCTTTTCCCCTTACTTGGTAACCTGGTTGTGTATTTCATATAGGCTGTTAATTTTGTGATAACTAATGTAACAGATAGCTTAAATACAAAGGTCCATATCAGTTTCATTGCCTTCGCAAGAAAATTTCGTTTCATTCGAAGGGCAAATTAACGGAAACAACGAGGACTCATTGTCAAGGACATTAGAATTGAAACAGTAACATCTCCTTGAAGTTTCACTGTCACTGAAGGTGATAATTATATGCTCCTTGTCTTTGGGGTTATGCTCACTTTTCATTTTTTTGGTTTCCAAATAGGCCGATCCCGAGAAGTCTCTTGATCTTGGAATAAGCATTGAAAACTTCACATACTGTGATAATATTCGCATCTCCAGAAGACTAAGTATAGTAGAACAGCCCATCATTCACGTTGAGTTACAAGACACCAAAAGGCGTTCCCTTATTGTTAACGTCAAAATTTCTGTCAAGCCTGGTGGATCAATCAGAGTGAGTATTAAGTGCGATGCTATTCGTCCTGCGTTTGCGTCATTTAAACATAAGCACTAGTACTTAAAACACAACAGGACAAATGAGTCAATCCTAGCTCGATATTCTTTCCGGGTTCTAGAAACAACGACCGCATTAGAAACGACAACCCCAAAAAAACAAAAGTTCACCCTAAAAGCCATTCCAGAGGCCATGAACTGTGATGTCAGAAGTCATTGGTGCGGGTCCTGTAAAATTAAGGCTCTTAAGTGATTTCGTCTTGACGCTGCATAATGTCACCTTTCAGAAGTTCTTAATTATTTATTTCCTCAGATATCCATATACGCCCCTTATTGGATGATCAACAGCACAGGAATTCCACTGATTTTCAAACAGGAGGCAGTGCCTCATGATATGGCGGGACAGTTTGATGAACATGAGATGGCTCGCAGCCTGACTCCCCTGCTGTTTTCTTTCTCTGATAGAGAAGCTCCCACACGGTATGTTTTACCAGAAAGATAGGTGACGTCTTTTTTATGCAAAGCTCCTGAGAAAACGAACTGCGGTAGTAAGATGGTACGATACAAACTAAGGGTCGATGCCGCAGTATTACAAGCGACTTAAATCGGTTGATGTTTGTTTCTATCTAATGCAAATTGATGTATAATCGAACCTCTCGATAGCGACAATGGTAGAGCCCAAGTTTGTGGGCTGTCGTGGAGAGGTGTGGGTGTAACTTTACCCTGTTAGAATTTTTTTGGCGCAAATTGTAAATACATCTGTTTTCCCTATTCTGTTTAAGGACCTTCGCGCGAAAATTTCCCAACATTGATTTTTTTCTGCAAATTTTACCATTGAAAGATGATGAGTTAGTGATGTCAGAAATGTAAAAAAAATGGGGGGTCACCGAGTTTGTTTTGGAGAGAACTTGCCCGGGAGAACACCCTAAATCTGAAAAATCCGGCTTCTTTAGCAAATAAGCCCACAGTGTCTGTAAGCCCAAAAATATTGCAATTACATCTTTGAAGTAAAATGTTCTCTACCAAATTTTGTTTAAGTGGACCCTTCAAGGGAATTAAGTTAACTGTTGAGGTTCCTTAATGAACAAGTTCGCATTTAGCGACCATAATTTCATGCGCCTTGCAGCCGCAAGATGGCAAGATTCCATGTCCCGAGGACAGAAAACCTGAAATTTTTTGAACTTCCTACATTGATTTTTTTGTTTATTTTTGGACAATGTGGAGATAATTGTAAATAAAGTCAGTTTCTGAAAAGAAAAGTAGGGGTCACCGAGCATCCAAGATCGTTAAATCCAAGCAAAGTTGTAGCATGGCGTGGCATGTGAATTTGCGTGCGCTGTAAGGAAGCGCAGTAGCAATGAACGCGAACGTCCTTAAACCTGGCTTTAGGCTACGCTTACAGGATTTTTTCACGCAGTCTTGTCTCCCGTCGGTTTGTGCCAGTACTAGCGGAGCTCCGCGCGTGCGCTGAGCACCATGGTAACCCATCTGTGCGAGAAAATTTGGTTTCGGTCCCTCCATGTATGCCAATGTGACAATTTCGCGGGCTCAAGTTTAGAGCTCATTGAGGTCAGCTATTTTTAAGTTGACCGCTGACCAGGTACTGGGTTTCGATTGGATCGCATGCTCAAGCCAGGTTAACTTGTTGTAAGAATAAGTAACGCGGGTTCTTCACTTTTAGGCTTGGCTAAATCTATATATTATTAACCTTTGCTGGACATTTTAGATCCTCGAGGACTGTCTGAAACTGTAACTACGTTTTCATTTTCTCTCCCCACCCAGTCGTACAATTCGGTAATTGAGGCTATCCACTGGTCTATTTATCAGCAAGCCGTTACTTTATGACTCAAGACTTCGAGCATACCACATGCGGTACAATAATCGGGGACACCTATGCCAACATTTTCAACAGTTGTTTCATTCCTCAGAAAACGGAATTATGCAGCAGCCGTTTTGGCTTTATGCAACTGAACATCGTATGTCGGCTTTACGTAAAAGAAGAAGCTCAACCAAGCTTAACAATCGAAGAAGTCTGTTAAAAGGTGCTACAAGGTTAAAAGTGTTTCTCTTTTGCTTTGAAGGTGCCAAATGCGAATTGGTCGAGGTTATCAACCAGGAAGCGGCAAGCCAGTTTGGTGTGTATAATTTATTTTGTTGTTTCTTACATCTTTATTCCAGGTGCCTGTTTCTTTAAAATAAAAATAATGAAAGTTTTTCGGGCCTAAACCCACAATCCATTTATTCTGATGAGATGGTCCCTTGATGTTCTTAAGGGAAAGAGAGCAAATTAATTACAAGATTCCCCGTCTTAAAAGTTTTTCCAGTTACGAAACTTGGGTTTTTTCTTTGTTTTTCCCCTGCCGTAGAAATCATAAAAGACCATCATTTTTGTTGCAGGTTGTTTCAAAAATGAATTTTCGTGCTCGAAACTCTTTGAGGACTTTCGAGAAGCGAGCTAGCACACGCGTATTGTTCCATAAATTAGCCCTAATCCCTCGCAAAAAGGGAAAGTCGAAACCTGTTGCTTGCCATGGATTTTAACGCTTTCGCTCCTTAAGTAGCCTTCATACGACAAACTAAAGTTGGCAAACTCAAGTTGGCTTGTGTGAACGACGCAACAACAGTTGTCAAACATGCTGGCAAAGTGTTGGCGACAAATAGAACTTTCTCTATTCTCGCCAACTTTTTCACCAACTTTTTCGTGTTGTGAAACTCTTATTCGACGTGTGAACGACTGACAAACGCGAGCTTGCCAACACTGACAAATTTACCAACTGTAGTTTGTTTGTCGTGTGAAGGCCGCTGTAGGGGTTCCCCATTCTCAAGTAAAATCACCTGGCCTAGTTTATCCAGTAGATACGTCACTATTCAGTTATTGTACTCCACGTTGACCGTTTGCTAAGGGTTTTGTACATTCTTTTTTGCTCGCGTCTCCTTGGAGTGTACATATTCACTGAAATACTTGAATGTTTGCAGGGAATGAAACTGTCGGATAGTGACTTATCCACCGCATACTGCTAACCAGCCTTTGCGTGAACAACTGGGACCTGTGGCCTGTTTCTCGAACGTCCCGAAACTTTACGGGCCATTTCCGGGTGTAACAATTCCCTCTGTATCTCAAGAACGGAGAGGAATTAGTCATCAAGCTTCACAGTTAGTTTTTCAGTTCTGTTACCTTGAAAACACGTTAAAAGATCGGCTTTCCAAAGCAAGCGGCAAATGGCTTTTCGGGACTTTCGAGAAACGGGCCCCTGGTCAAACGGGAAGTAATTGGCGTTTAAACAAGATCGAACATTGTTTGGTGACCGAGCATGCCAATGTTTAAGTGAGTGGCCAAACGGTTAAAACATGTTTGATCTAACACAGATCAAACTCCACAAGTAAAGAACTATGGGTAACAAATACGAACAAAACACGTGGATACAAGCGGCTGAGCAAGTGTGCAACACATGCGCGCGCCAAACATTTTTGATACCACGGGCTGGTCAAACAAACAAACATGAAAAACAAAGGAAAGCTTTAAGTTGTTTGATCGAATGTTTGATGCCCTTCATATTTTATCAAACACGACCAAACACGATCAAACAGCACCAAACAAGGTGGCCAAATGGTAAAATGTTGGCAGCTTCTGCAGGTACCGGAGCACAAATCACGTAAAACAAAAATAACTCCAAATAAAGACTAATCCCAAGCGACGAAAAACACAATGCTTTCCAGTACCTGCATAAAGAGCCAAAATGTTTGGTCACCCAACAATGCTTGATGTTCTTTGGTCGTCAAACATTTCCCGTTTGGCCATGCCCTAATGGGCCATTTTCGGGTGTAGCAATTCCCTCTGTATCTCAAGAACGGTGAGGATTCAATCGATTTGCTTTTTGTTACCTTGAATAGACCCTTTGCATAAATGGCGCCCAAATTTGAATAACAATACTTGATACATGCTTAGCCTCACATTCATGAGAAAAATCCTTTGTCTTGAAACATAAACACGAGGCTAAGGATGTATCAAGTATTGTTATTCAAATTTGGGCGCCATTTATGCAAAGGGTCTATACGTGTTAAAAGATCGGCTTTCCAAAACTCAGGCTTGCGTTTGGTAATTTCACAAATGGCTTTTCGGGCCCGAAAAGTTTTCGGGACTTTCGAGGAATGGGCCTCTGGTAGCGGTTAGACAATAAAATCGATAAGTGTCACTCTCAGAAAGCAAAGGACTCATTAAGCTGATGTAGCGTTAACCTTGTTTTAACCAGCAAAGCCAAGCTCTATTTCCTCTCTGTTTTGTGTTATGTAGGAGTAATTCATTTTCCTTGGACAGTCCGCGGGAATTTAAGCGTGTGCATGCCAGGCAAGGCGGAAGTCGCCCGGACAAGTAGGTTGCTCAGTTTTTGTTGTGTACAGTTTAGTTATAAGTGCATTATGTTATATGTAGTGACAGAGGTACTTGCAGCTCTGTTTGTCATTTAACGGGCCTTATGGTTTTGTGAAAAGACGTTTGCTATTACATTGATGGGACGACTGCAAACCATGCAGTCGTCGTGTCAGTATGTGTGTGTGTGTGTGTTCCGTGATCTCTCCAACAATTTTAAGCCTTAACTTAAGGAATTCTTGCCAAAAACTGTGGAACTAGTTTTCTTATATATTGTATATTATTATTATTACAATATTATATATTGTATATTATGATGCTGATGATGATGATGATGATGATTATTATTATTACTATTATTATTATTATCATTGTTATTATTATTATTATTATTATTGTTATTATTATTATTATTATTATTATTATTATTATTGTTTATTTATGTATTAATTGTGGTGACGGTCAGTAATACAATTAAAATAGAAGGTGGAAACCTCCAAAGTGCTCTCTGTTTTAATTTATTGATAGACACGGAGGGTTTTCACTTGTCATTTTACTCTTTTTTTGCTCCTACCCCTTGTGTGGTTTGAAAATGAATTACATTTAAACAACAGGAATGTCCAAAATTAAACTTACTTTTAACCCGATTTTCTTAAACATCGGCAGAATTCAGTTTAAATCATAAATGCCGTCGTTTTTTAAGTGTTTGGGTACAAGTAGTGGTTGCCACACTACTTATAACTACGCTAAAGGTCCTGAAAGAACAATAGTTAAAATAATTTAAACTGTTAAATTGGTTAAAGTGCTTTTGAAGTAAAAATTATCTTTTGCTTATTTTAAAAGACCTTTAAGAATGACGAAGAATGGTGCCTTCTATTTTGGATCATCTTCTCTCATTTGCGAGATATTCAAGTCGTCGTTAAATAATTGATGACATCACAAACTGCACACATGCCTGTAGTATATAGGTTTAGCCAAGCCTAAAAGCGGAGCTCCCGTTTCTAACCCAGAAAGCTATATAGTGTTTATGGAAATGATTATGCTTTTGCGTAAAGTACGAAATTAATCCTCATTAGTGTGTACAGTTTACAGTGATCAAACAGATCAAACACCTCTGAGTTCACAGCAGTAAACTAACAAGCCTTGCAAACAATAAGTAACAGCTCACAACTGGACACCCATTTCACACAAAAAGCCTATAAATGTGATTGTTGAGATGTGTTAGAACCTCTGTCAACACGGAATTGCAAACGTTTTCAGGCCTTCCTTTTTTAGCTAGTTTTATAAAATATGTGAGGCAGCGAGGCATATAAGCTTATTAGTATAGAAGGAAAACATTAAGCTTACCTCAAAGCTAACCGTTGTAAATAAGTGTTTTGTCTCTCTCTCTCTTTCTCTCCGCTTTACGTTGATTTTCCTCGGCTTCTCTCGAGGATTTCTTCCGTTAAATTTCTCAAATTTCGTCGCCTCTTCTCTCATGCTCTGATCTTCTGCTTAATCTTTATCCCGTTGCTCATTACTCCTATGATTTCCCGCCAGAAAAACGCGGGTTGCCAAATGCAACGCTGCCACACGATTTGCCGCCAAGGAAAATTGCCAAACATGCCCGTGCCCAGAGGCTGTCCGACAGTTGGGACTTCACCTCAAAATATAACATGGCTCTGTCATAAGTCTTTTGCGATCATTCAGTCTCGTTCACGTCCTACAATATGGGTGAAGTATCCTGAAAATAAATTGGTACGAGCGGTTTCAGAGTAGAAAGAGAGAATAGAGACCTTTAGTAAAGGATTTTTCGGGCAATACCGCGAACCTCGGGAAATCACGTGATCTTGTCCTTGCCGTCACGTTTGCAGTCTGCGGTTCGAGTTTCCACTTGAAGACACCGTTCTTGCGGTAAGTGATTTAGGGCAGCGTTTTATAGCCAGAGATTTATCAGTCATGTTGTTACATCTGTTTGCTATTTATTGGGAACAATTTTGAAGATCAAATATACGTTTTGGGAGAATTTGAGCTGTTTGATTTGAGAGCAGTTGTAGCAATGAAAAATCCAAGATGGAGGCGCCTATGTGCATAACAGGAACGGCTCGCTAAAGTTCAGAATCGAGGTAACCTCTAACGGCAAACGACCAACCGCAAACCGCTGTTTGCGGTTCCCGAAAACTTCGGTGCTAAAGGTCTCTAATGAAAGATTCTCTGTTGCATGCTTGCGTTGTCGTCAAAACCTCATATTTGGTGATTTCACGTCGTGGTTATGCAGAGGACCGCAAACATACTTGCTGAAATCCGTGCTGCAGGTGCAGCGCAATTATTTTTTACCAATGATGTGATTGTTTTGTGGCGTTACGTAGCCGTAGCCGTCGTCGTTTCTTTAACTCCCTAGTCTGTACGGTTGGACGTAGGTGACGTCATAACCAAAATTTCTCTCAAGGATAGATTTCCCAAAAAATGTTACCCATGGTGCTCCGCTGGAACGAAGCGCCTGAGTTCCGTTAATAAATCCCGAAAGTGAGAATATCTCCGAAAATGTTGGATGGGTGTTCACCAGTAATGTACATCAGGTAAGGCGCAAAGTCCAGTACCTCTCTGCAATGAACCAAATATCTGCAGATGGCAGTCTTGAAACGCGTGTGCTGCCCATCTGTGTATAAGCTTATCGAGAGTGAACATGTCTTATTACGACAATAAAAGACAAAAGCAATCCTGCTTTAAATAGACCCAGCGACATAGAGGATACCACTTTGTACCTTGACGTAGATTACCGCTGTTAACTTTGAACAACACCCATCCTATATTATTCGGAGATATTCTCAATTTTGTGATTTATTGCACTCGTGTGTACAGTTTGTGACGTCATCAATTTTTTGAAGAAAAACTTGAATAACTCTGTAACGAGAGAAGATATTCCAAAATAGAAAAACCATTGTTCATCATTTTCATAGTCACTTTAAGGGATAAAATGGGCGTTGGTTGCTGTTAATGTCATTTGTTAGTTCATGTGTATTACCATTTCATGACCGGCCCAGTTATCATGTTTTGTCAGCTCAAACAGGAAACAAATGGTTCCTTTTAGTTCTTCTTTGAAGATATTTCTTCAATTCCTGCTCTTCAGTGTCATAGACCTTAAAACCTAACGCTGCGGTTGCTGACAAAAAAAATCACAGTGAATTTAACAACATCGACGGCACGCGAGTGAAGCATTAGTTCGCCCAGAAACGTGGACACAGACTGATAGCAAAAAGCTATAATCGGGGACAAATTCCTTTGGACAGTCAACAAAAACTTCAGGAAAATATTTATGCCAAACAGTTAGACAGCCAGTTTGGTACATACAGAGAAGAAAATAAGGAGAGCTGCGTGACAGAGATTGACCTACGTAATGCGAAGTTAAAAAACAAATCCGACACAATTTAAAAGCAAGTAATCTGTTTTTGAATCAAAGGAGAATGACAGTCTAGGTTCGACAGAATAATTCCTTAATATAAGTGCAAACTTGTCGTGCTCAATCATGTCTCGCAGATCGCTTTTCCCAAAAACGTTTTACTGATACAATATGCTTTAACTTTTTCGAATTATCTTAGGAGACGGAGCAACGATAAGTAAATCACTACTCCGAGTTTCGCTTCGTTCTTAGTTTTTTTCTTCTGTATCCACGATTTATTTTTCAACCAATCTCTAATTATTATCTCTGCGTATTGGTTGGACTAAACTGTTGGAATGCTGGCGAATTTGTTCAAGGTAAAGAGGATGGGGACCACTTGTTCAAATCCTGGATTAGTGGAAACTTTTGTTTCAGTTTATTTACCGATCAAAAAATGTTTCCACAAGCCTTCAATATTGAATTAGACTTTTTGCTTCCTTTAGCATAAACTGGTTGTTATCAAAACAGATGCGAGGTTCCACCCTCGTTTACATTCGTTGACCGGGTCAAGAAGCATTCAACCCTGAATAAGAGGTCATATTTCTAGAAATAACCAAGGCTTGTCGCAAGACTCTTTTTACTGAATCCCCTGTCACATTCAATGCTTACATTACAGAACAAAAAAGAAAGGAAAAGCTGCAGCTGTTGCCGCGCCCGCATGCAAAGTGTCCACCAGCGCAGTCAGCCGTCAGTTGGAGTTGCACGTGCATGGCGCATGTTTGTTTCGCGCTAACGTCCCTTGCGAGTCCGTTTGCCTTGTTACATCTAAGAAATGGTAAAGTGAATATGGGATGTCGCTCGGGTGATAGGTCTCAAATGGCTGCGCCCTCTAACCCTAATATAATATTAAATCGAAAACCGAATTTGCATTTTAAAATACGTTCATTCATTAGCTTGTAAATGTCTTGACTTGAAATCAATTAATGCATTTTTTATTGACTGTTTAAAATTTGAAAAACCTGCTCCTGACACGTTGTCAGAACATTAACTGAATATTCCCTAATTAATTGTACCTGGTTGTAAAGTCAAGGCTTAACTAAACACAAATTAACCCAAGAGAAACCTAATGCAATCTTGCTGCTAATGGTACCGTGTAAAAACTATTAGTTTTGTGAACATTTGTTTAAATTTCTAAGATATTTTTAAGATTCATGTAGGTAAATTGCAAAAATGGCTCTTCCTTGAAACGAGTGCAGTTAACCTTCGGATCGGTTCGGTTTTTCAAAGAAATGACGACTTCATAAACATCTTTTCCAATAATGCTTCTGGGAGACGGAAGCAACAGCATTCTAGTTAAGTAAACCGCACTTCCTTAAGTTAAGTCATAAGACAGGATCGCCATAAATATGCATGAAGCGCATGCGTGACCGAGAATGTGTTTGTACAGCCCAGAATAAGCGGTTCATCTGTATAAGTATTCACAAAGGGGGAGCCCTAGGCCAACCATTGTAGATATCACACAGTGAAAAATCGATAATTTCAATTACTTTTAAGTAAACTGCACTTCCTTAAGTTAAGTCATGAAGACAGGATCGTCATAAATATGCATGAACGGCATACGTGACCGAGAATGTATTTGTACAGCCCAGAATAAGCGGTTCATCTGTAAAAGTATTCACAAAGGTGGGCCGTAGGCCAGCCATTGTAGATATCACATTGTCCACAATAATGCGCTTTTTGAAAACGTATGTTTTTTAAATCCGCCTTAGCCTGCACTAGTGTGGAAGTAAAGCTTTTTGTGTGGTATCAAGCAACAGAAAACGAGAGTTTTCGAAAAGCCATTTGTGTGGACTGGTATTAAGTTATAAAATGGATGTGGATTTAGTAGGTTTATAAGCAATTAAGAGCAAATATTCAATTACAGAACTTCCAGTTTGATTTAATAATATTTTGTAACATTTAAAGCTGTTCTGGGATTTACAGGGGGATACAGGCATGCGTTCGAAAGACGGCCCATTTTTTTGGCAGCCACCCTCATATGTTATTGATAAACTATACGTCCTAGCTGTTTAATCAATCTACGAATGATCTGACGTAACGGCGGCCATGTTGGTGTACAGAACAATGCAGTAAAATATCTTTTGGGAATTTGCATCTATTATTATGCAAAACTTGTGGGGCCATTTTCTGTTGTTAGTGTAAACTAACATGGCTGTCTCATCACGTGGATGCAAACCAAGATGAAATATCTAACAATTATTCTACGAGGGTGCTCTGGATGTAAAGTGATAGATAACCAACGTGGCACGTAGCGCTGAGTTCGTTATAGCCATTTTATATCCAGCAAGCCCGATTAGAATAATTATTTTATTAAAAAGTCCAGGATCAACAACTCTTCCACTAAACCATCCATTTCTGCTTCTGTCAATCCCGGTCCAAAACCGCTTTTGTCGGCCATTTTTCTGAGAGCTGCAAAAATGTTTTCAGCTCGCTTTATTGCTGATGCGTTCCTTGATGATATTAGGCATGGCAGGTATATGAACTGGTAGCCTGTGTCCCGCGAGTCAATGAAAATGCTGGAAATCTGATATCCGTAGTTCAGTTTTTAATTATATAAAATATTCTTTGTTTCAATGCTAATTAGTCCTTCTTGCCTCGCTCCAATGGGCAAAATTCGAAAGATATGTAAACCAAATCAAATTGAGGCTACTAGGTCTAGTTGGCATAAATACAAAAGAAAACTAAATGGGTCACCATTTGTGAAAGTGGTCAATTACAGTGGTTTTCATTGGGATCTCGTAAAATCGAAACAGGCGCTAACAACGGGAGAGTGCTTCTCATTGGTGGTGGTGGCTACTACTACTACTACTACCACCACCACCACCACCACCACCACCTAGTAGTAGTCGTCCTCGTCCTCGTCCTCGTACTCGCCGTCGCCGTCGCCGTCGCCGTACCCCTCTCGGAGTAGCATTAAAACAAAAACAACAACCTATTCAACCCACATATTATCACGAGTCTGGAATCGAACCGGGGCTTCATTGCTAGGAGGAGAGTGCTATATAACCACTAAGCCACCCCTGCTCCCCTCGATGAAAGGAATCTGTTTGGGTGGATAAGCCTCCCTTGCTCATGCATTTGACTGAACATTTAATGGCTTAAAATACTAAAGCATCATGTTTCAAGCAGTATTTTATTAGTATATTAGTATTTTTTAATTAATTAAGGCGGGAGGCCACATAGTGTGGTATTGAACTCTGGCTCGTGGTTCTTCAGCACGGTTGGCACAGTAATTAGAACACTTACCTCCACCAATGTAGAGCGGGTTCGATCCCAGACTTGGCGTCACATGTAGGTTGAGTTTGTTGGTTCTCTACTCTGCTCCGAGAGGTTTTTTCCCCCGGGTTCTTCAGGTATCCGTTCTCCTCAAGAGAACAACCCTAGGTTTTGATATGAATTGATTTGAGAAGATTTCTTTGTACTGTCCCCAATCAGTGCCTGACACTAAAGAGCTTGACACTTGAATAAGGTTCATTATTATTATAATTATTTTAATTTATGTTATCTTCACTAACTCTGGTTGCATTGAAGTGAACTTACCGCATTTTTTAAAACTTCGTTTTAAGGAGTGATGACAGATTCAGTTTTCTAGTCTTGGGTAGAGTTTGGAAAATCTGGCTTGAAATGATCCATCACCATTTGTTTAAGTCCAAACCCGAGTTAAATAGGAAGGACATTGCCAGAATAAGTTCGTGTTCTTTTGGGAGCAACCGGTTTGGGTAGAACACTTCCAACCATTTTTGTTGAAACGCGGTAGCTCCTGGGAATAGTCATTACTAGACTTCTCCGTGTTGATAAGTTGAGGAAAACAATATCGCGGGAGCGCTCGCGGCCGACTTTAAAAAGCCCGCGTAAACAACAGCAGTCGCTGTCCATGCTTTCCCAACTGTTTCAACTTAAGTAAGAATTATCCTGGGAGCCGTATTGCATTTTTTTGCCGTCACTTTCTTTGATCTGTTTCATTAATGGTGGCTAAATAACATATTTTTGTTGTAGTGGTAATGAGCCCTTTATAGCCTTGCGATCGCTACAATGGACAAAATTCCAAAGAATATAGAAACCAAAATGAGGCCTGTTCGGTCTAATTGTCACAAATGCGGAACAAAAGGATCAGCCTGCCGTTTCAAAGTGGACTGCGATTTAACTTCCCCGAGTTCAAACGCTCATGAAGAAGTGATATGTTTTATGTATTTTACGCTCTTGGGAAAGGGAAGCTACACCCTTTTATATGGTGTAGGTTCCTTTTCCTATGAGCGTGACATACTGGAGTATGTTCTTCTTAACAGTGCTACATTCCCGTACTGCGTCTGCAGTTCTAAATCAGTACCATTTACAAAAGCTTTATCGTATGGCAAGGTGCTCTTAGTGTCCATTTATGTAATAGAAACAGAAAACGTAACCCCTTCGTTACAGATAAGGTTCAATTTAATTTCTACTTAGTTGGCATTTTAAGGCGACACTTCTTAATATTTACGTTCATTACCAAGGAAGTTGATGTTAAATCTTAAACCGGTTAAGAAATTGTTGGAAGACAAATTCTAACAATTCTTTCGTATAATTCGGGTGATTTTCTGGGTGGTAAACACTCAAAAAGTGGGACGTGCGGCGGCCTCATGGTAAGTGTTCTCGACTCCGGATCGAGTGGTCCGGGTTCAGGTCCTGGCCGGGGACTTTGTGTTGTGTTCTTGGGCAAGACACTTTACTCTCACATTGCCTCTCTCCACCCAGGTGTATAAATGGGTACCGGTGAATTTAATGCTGGGGGTAACCCTGCGATGGACTAGCATCTCATCCAGGGAGGAGTAGAAATACTCCCAGTCGCTTCATGCTACAGAAACTGGAGATACGTGCCGGCCTGGTGGGCCTTCCAGGCTCGTGGCAGACTTCACTTTAAACGCTAAAAGAACTTAACTTAAAAGTGAAATCTCTGTTTTTAGTTCGACAGACAGAGACGCAAGGAAAAGTTATTTTGACAGGAAAAAAATTGTCCACAATACAGAAACATAACTTTTTTTGCGTTAAGTTTTTCGTGGTTTTTCCACTTCCTGGACAAATTTCGGCACCCAGTAATTACGACTCACATTACCCATCTTAAGATGGGTTATTTTCTTTTAGAATCCTTGTACAGTGTATCGCGAGTTTCAAGTCATCGTACTGTCGTATATGCTGGTATCTCTGTTTCTTTTTTTCTCTTTGCCCTTTTTTGTTTTGTTACTTCAACACTGAAGGGCATTTTACTTTACATAGCAGGAAACACTATTTGCTGCGTTGCAGTATGGGTCACCTTTATTACCGTCCTGGTAACGTAAAATCTTGGGTCATCTATGGTGGCAAGGTTAAAGGTCGTTAATAACTTCTCACTAACCGAGCGCGAGGGCCGTACTGGGGAATATTGGCCCGAGGTCGCAGCGAGGTCCGTACAAAAAGGACCGAGGGCCAATATTCCCCAGTACGGCTCGAGCTAGGTCGTGTAGTAAGTAGTTTATTATATGGCTTTTTAATTACCTTTTGCTTTGTTTTTGCAAGCCCGTAATCGGCCCGTGGGCATTACGGGAGAATAATGTCCTACAGTTCAGTCACAATTAGCCAATCAGAGCGCGCGTTATGTCGGCTACAAACACAAGCCATATAATAATTGCTTTTTAGTGTCAGTAGGGCTTTATATTGTTGCGGCTGAATGGGAACAAGTATGAACTGGAGGATATTATACAGTCGTTGAAGCGTCAACTGTCTTTAATTGAATGCTCGTTCGAGTCCATATTAGTTGAAAACACCAATTTTCTTATAACATTTTTAAACTTCGTGAGAACCTAATGTTTCTTTAGCTGTATCGTAACCCCATATTATTTGTGTTTGTTGCAGGGTGTATGACATTGGTATTGATGTCCGGTTTGGTAAGGGCAGATACCGGGATACCAGAATAGTTACCTTGGCAACGAGATACCAACTGGAGAACAGGACTCCACACACCCTAGCCTTCTCACAAAGACACTTTGTCAGGGAACAAGTACGTGGCAGTTTCCTTGTCATGTTCCGAAACACTTTTAAAAATTATGTTCAGTGATTTACCTTTTGAACTTTTGTTTCCTGTTTCCTCTTGAAAATGCCTCTATGGCGGCTCTAATAGAAAAGAAAGGTGTTTCATGAAGTGACCATGAAAATTCAAATGGAATAGTAGAGGGGAAATGTGCGTTCAATTTGTTGTTTCCATTGGTCGTGTACGTTCCAGACTTGACAATAAATTTGACTAAATCGTTCTTATGGAATACTCCGATCCCAAAAGAATTTACCATTAGGAAGTTGTTCTTGGCTTTTGTGTGAACCCAGGACCAACTGGTGTAGACGTTTTGCACGGCAGCCATGTTGCATGGCAGGAACAATGAAAATGTTTTGCATGAGAAAGAACATTTGTTCCCATAGGAAAGAGTCGTCTATTGTTCCTGCCATGCAACATGGCTGCCGTACAAAACCTCTATTCGCACGAAAATGATGAAAACCGTTTGAATGACAAAGGGGTTTTTCTATTTACTACAGGGAACTCAAAATCCCGAGGGAGCACTGACTGCCTTACCAGGTGCCTTGGTTCTTTTCCACTGGTCCAGAACTGATTTGGACCAACTGCTTTGCATCAGGTAAAGCCATTTCTAATTGATACAAAGAGGTCTTTTTGCCATTGCTTTTGTTAGAGCGGTTTTCAATTAAGTGTCGAAAGTAATTAGCGAATTGCTTGGTTTTGTATTACTTCACTCAGTGATTGGTTCAAAGTTCTCGCGCCATTTTTTTCAACCATTCAGAAGTGAAACCAAAACCAATCGTGACTCGCGCGTGCACATTTTCCCGCGCTTTGTGTCGGCTACGTGTGTAATTACTTCGAGTTTTGATTGGTTTGCTGGATTGTCTCCGTCCTTTTTGATTGGTCAAAGCTATTACTTTGGTTTTGGTTTTACGACTCTCCTTTGAAAACCGCTCTATGTTTTGAGTTGTTAGTTTTGTTTGAAGTGAACGCTTTCGTACGGTTTTAGTCCAGTATGTTCCCTTGTTTTGCCTTTTGGAAAGAAATTCTATATCGGAAACGATGAGGTTGCGAACAACAAGGCGGACATTTCGAAAGAAAATCGAAGTGATTTTTATTGATAAGACTTGAAGCTGCGACTCTCTAACTGAGCTAAAAAAAAGATATGGGGTCTAGGCTTTGCTTCCACAGACATTAAATTTAAACTTCCTGCACTGTATGAAATTCTGGAATCTCATAGCCTCACTATTTTTGTGCATTAACGACTTTATTCTCCCTCCCTCAAGAGGTGCTGCACAAACTGGATTGGCAAACTCTTGCGAAATGGCTGCCAATGAAAAGAAATCAAATGTGTTTTAACTTTTTGCTGCTGCAGCAGTTGTATTTTACAAAACTTTGTTTCTTCAATGCGGCATTGTCTGTTGGATTACCAATTGGTGTAAAAACTTATTTTTCGCGGTTTTCCGACAAAGAAACACGCTCGCTACAGAATGCTCCCGAGTATGTTTTGTGTGGTATTTGAATTTCTTGTTCCTTCGTCAGCCAGTGCGTATGCTCAGTTGCCGTTAAGTCGTTCACATTAGTCTCTAACCCACATGGATCTTACAGGTTAAATGATGTCTCCCATTGTCAGTGGTCCGGAGGATTCAGAATTGACCGAGATGATTCGTTTCATATCAACATGAGGTTTGCAGGATTTTTTGTGTTTATAAGTGTCTACGGATTATGTTTGTTTTTTATTTAGATTTTGCTGTCTTTTTGAGGGATATGATGCAAACAGATGTCATGGACTGTGTTATCAATCGAAATCTTTGAGTGGGTCGGTCCCCAGACGGACCAGATGTCCTACCAGTAGAGGAAGGGTGTGTTCGATTGACCCTATTCCGGAATAAGAATACGTGGAGTGATGAGTTAAAACGGTGTGTTTGGCGTTTTGAAGCAACAAGGATAATAAAGATAATAGCATTTTAGTAGGTGTTTCACAATTGTGAATGTGAATCTCCGTAAAAACGAAGGATTTCTAACTACTATTCCATGTATTCCTATTCCGGAATAGGGTCAATCGAACGCACCCAAGTGTAAAATTACAACATGTCCACATCAGCTGTATTGCTCCCAATATGTACTAACCTGCTTCAACAAATAAATAAATAAATAAATAAATAAATAAATAAATAGATAAATTAATAAATAGAGAAATACTGGCATTCAATAGCCCAATTAGTTTGTCAGTCAGTCAATGATTTATGAGTCACTCAATTGTTCTACTGGCCACCATTGATTCAACCAAAAATGCATACACGTTTGTCACAATTTTCATTTGTTACTTAGTATGTTGCCCAGTTCTTTATTCAGTAGGACTTTTTCACCAACTTAGCTAGTCAGTAGCAAATATTTATTCCGTGAACCGGTTCTCCGTTTTCCTTGTGTAAGTCTTGTTGTTGAACTTGTTCTCTTCCTTTTTTTTAGGAGCCTAAGTGGATGCTCGTTGTTTGTCAGAGTAGAGGTTATGCTAAAGGGAGCTACATTTTATGTTCTCTTTACTGATGCCTCGCAGCTTCCCCCACCATTCAGGATAGACAACTTATCTGAGGTTAGTTTAACTGTGGAGCACGGATAAACTCGATCTCACTGAAGTTCGGTATTTGTTTCAGTGTTTCATTTAGCTCATTATGAAGAATCCTTCCTGGCTTATTCAGAACCATATTGCTGTGGCATAATTCTTAATTCTTACAAGAGCAGGATTTTTCTGAAATCTTTATACTAAAAAAATTACAAGAACTCTTTCAACAGCAAAACACGGAGTGGAGTTCCAACGGGGCGACTAGTCTTGAGACTAGAAACATAAAGAGACTAGAAACATAAAGAAGCGATTTTGAATTTCAAATTCATTGTCCTGCAAAGAACGACCACAGATGCTGTTGGACAATGTGAGAAACTTGTTTAAGTTTTTATCTTGGGTAAGGTTGAAGCTTTCACCCGATTATAAATCGCTTTACTTTAGTGAGTAAGAGACACAGCAAACTTACAGTTTGAGAAAAACACGAACAACAGAGATACGATTTTGTGTCAGAAGGACGATTGATTTCCCGAAGGGGAAGTTTTCCGTTGCGGAAATTGAAGGCCAGTGAAAAAGGGTAACTGCTCGTTGTCACACTTTTCTTGCGTGCCTTATATCGTACTCGGGAGTTCTTTTCATTTATGCCTTGTTCGTGGACATCTCTTGGTTATTCCTGTAACAATTGATAAAGTGCAAGCTGACAATACAATCCAAAAACTGTCGAGCCGGTATTGCAAGAGGCCTCAGTAGGTTCGAAGCTATGACTGTCGCCATCCACTTGGCCGAGGTATGGCAAACAGTTTGATTCCTCCTCAGTCCCTCGTTTTACTAGAATTAACTGCAGTTGAGGAAAAAGAAGGCGAGGTCGCAAACGAGCCGTTGGTGTTCACGTGGCTGGAGCTTTACCCGGTTTCTGTAGCGTGAAGGGACCGAGACTATGGCTGCTTTCCCCTGGACGGGATGTGAGACCATCGCAAGTTTACTCCAGCCGGTATTCACTTATACAGCAAGGTGAAAAGAGACAGTGTTGAGCAAAGGTTCATGCTTGAGGATACAACACGATTACAAAGCGAGGCCTCAAACCAGACACCCTTGGGGCGGAGACCGGCGTGGTAACCAGTACACCAACACCCCTTCGTACAATTGAGGCACCCAAATATGTTTTTAATGATGAGTGATATAGTTTAAGGTTGCGTTGTTTCTTCAATTTCCGATAAACTTGTGGTTTATTTTTCTGCTTTTATTATTTTGTTGACAGGTGCCAATAACGTTTTTCCACAGTGGTACTGAGGATAGGTTGCGGACGATTCTTCAGCGAAAGCAATCAGGTAAGTCTCGTTGAGGTTTAAGGACGAAAGCATTTGGAAAGACAAACTCTACAACGCCTTCAAATTAAACACACTTTGAGGATAATAGATACTCCTCCGTAAGAATGCAAGGAATTATCGTGCAAGTGTTCCTTCAAATTGTTGCATTTTCTTTGCAAACTGACTGGTGTGGCTGGCCAGTTCTGACAAAAGGAAAGCGTCCTTAGTCTTTTTAAAATGAAGCCAAGATTGCGTGACATTGAGTGCGCCTTTCCTTCGTTTCTTGCTTAAGTATCTGGTAGTTCTGTCAGCAACCACGCGAAAATAAGGCGCACCTTTATGGCCTGCACACTCCCCAACTTTTCTCCTAGACGTGCATCCCAGGGAAAGCAAATCTCTTTTATTGTCGCAATGCAAGTCACAACTTCAATTCACAATCCTGCTCTCTCTCTGTTACCCTTTTCAAGCCCTACCGAGACGTTCAGTTAGTTAAATTTTCTGTAGGACTGCATGTTAAGTAAAGTTTGTAGAATAAGAAAAGAAAACGGGTGAATAGACCAATTTCGATGTATTGAAATTCAGTCCTAAACAAAAGACATCATCTCGAGGCTCTGGGGAATAAATAGATAGATTTGTATGAAATGAGAGATGATGCCTTTTGTTTAGGACTGAATTTAAATATGTCGAAAGTGGTCTATTTCGAAAACATTCCACGTTAATCGTTCTATGTATGCCAACTGAATTGTCCGTTGTGTTGTTCAGTGCCTTACTCGTGGGATGAGCCTACACTACTGCCTGAGTTATCAGTTGGAGTGATGGGAAGTGGATCATACATGCAATACAATATGCAGGATCTTGGTGGCGGGGAGAGGATTTACTATTACAACCCTATCTATATTGTCTTTACCCACACCTTTACAAGGTAATTTTCCAGTTTGTGGTGAGAACTTTGTAATGAAGAGCTTTAAGGACGTTCGCGCGAAAATATTCCTACATTGATTTTGTTTTCATTTCTCGCCTGAAGTAAGGTCATAAATTGCTTATTCCAAAAATGAAAAAAAACTGGGTGGTCACCGACTTTGTTTCGGAGAAAAAGGCATGGGAAAAATGCCTTAATTTCGATAGATGGGTCATCATAACGAGGTGTAGCCTCATCTTCTCGTCCGTCGAAAATCACAAAAGTAATATGTTAGAGTGAAGGTTTCCGTGAATAGAAATATAGGAGTGGGTTTTTTAGATAATTGTATGCCGCTGAGGATGTCGTAAACAGTAGAGTTAATCCTCAACGAGCATCCGAATTCAGGACACAAGGAAAAAAAATTTGGAAAAAGATAATTTGTTGCGTTGTGGTTTTTTTTCATTTTATCATATTTTGTAGAATGTAAGAAAAGTAAGATATTCATGTCTCAAAAAATAGGGGTCTCCGATGATCTAAACGAGTAAAATCGATGTGATGTTCCTAAGCTCTTGGAGAATTTCGTTTGTCACGTTTTTTTGTGACCTGCCGGGGAAAGACTGGAACCCAAGGCAGGCTCGATCGATGAAAGGTTTTTGCAAAAAAAAAAACTTTCTCGAGCATAGCAACGAAGTTTCAAGCTGGCGTTATCTTTATTTGGTTAGTCTTTTGTATCATATCTCTCCATTGCCGTAAAGCTCATCTTCTGGAGCGTGGTTTTTGAGAAACATAATATCTGGTTGTTTCCTCGTAGGTCCGCACTATTTAAGTGAGCGAGGAAGACAATACAATTCAGCTCCATTTTCATGAAAGTAAAGGAAAAGAACTTCAAAAACATGCATTCATTTTGAACTGAGAAGTTCGTAGTGTAATAAAAACATTTCAAAAAACCCAACCCCATTAAATTTACGCAACGTCGCTGACTAAGACCAACCTTCCTCGAGTTTTCAAAACTTTCAGCCAACGCTCGATTAGCTACCTTTTCCACACCTTTTCCAGCCTCCCACCCCTTTCTCTTTAACGTTTCATGATGAGTTGGCGAGAAGAGCAAGGGGACACTTCGTGACGCTTATTGAAATTAGCATGCATCTAATTAGGGTTAAACCTGGACATATATTTTTGTATCGAATTGGTATTTTCTGTGATGTTAGCTCTCGGACGTTCTTTATCATAAATCCGTGATAAAATTTGCAAAAGAATTTTTTACCACAGTTGCTTGTAATCTCGCAATCTGATTGCTCGCGTCAATTTGTCACGCAATGTTACAGCCAATCAGGAACGCCCATTTTGGGAAATAAACCAATCATATTGCGAGAAAGTTATAGACAACGCTTTCCTCTTTCTCGGCTTCGCCTCGTGAGTTCACAACACTTTGACCACTGTGATGACGAATATCGTTGTCGATAAGAAGGGTGTTAATGAAATGAATGTATCTTTGAAGTTCGGGTTCTAGGCAAATTAGAGAAGTGATCCTCACACCTATCGGGACGATTCAAGCAATTGTCACTTCATAAACATCTGGAAAATTCAGGTGGCTTCAACGGGATTTGAACCCATGACCTCTGCGATGCCGGTGGAGTTCTGTAACAAACTGAGCCGGATGAAGCCACACAGTGCGAGGATCACTTCTCTCATTTGGTTTTTTTTTTTTTTTTTTTTTTTTTTTTTTTTTTTTTTTTTTAATTGGACATTTGTGCCATGTACAGAAAAACCCTAACGTCACTCTCTTACTTACTTTTTGTCCCGTATGTTTAGCGTGGATGGTCAAAGTTGTGGCTCGTTTCACATCGAGCCTGCTACTGATGCTACCTATGAAACTTCCTTGGATCTACGTGAACTTGTGCTAGATGTACCGCGTGGCTCTGCTGTCCTCTTAAGCACAAAAGTAAGACTCTTTTCCCACGTGCTCTGGGAAATTAGCAAACTTTTCTTTTGTTTTGTTAATAAACGTGGCTACCGTTCACGTGACTGAAAGATGAATCTTTAGATGGAATGCTAGCTTGCATAGCAGGCGGTTTGGTGAATTTTGGAAGCTCTTTTCCACCAGGGTTGATTGAATGTAAATGGCCACGCGAAAATCAGAAGTCAAAAGAGCAAGCGAAGGAGGGAGGGCGCGAGGAGAAGGAGCGAGAT
Organism: Montipora foliosa; assembly: GCF_036669935.1. Classification (NCBI taxonomy): domain Eukaryota; kingdom Metazoa; phylum Cnidaria; class Anthozoa; order Scleractinia; family Acroporidae; genus Montipora; species Montipora foliosa. The sequence goes on along the minus strand of NC_090871.1, from coordinate 28,377,193 downwards.
CCCGCCTGCTATGAACCCCTCAACGTTTCGAAACCTCCTATTTCCAATCATGTGTGACGCGCACGGGTTTGATGTCAACTACCAATCAATCATAGCGCGCCTTGTGTAAACATTGGCGGTAATACAGTTAATTCGCTTGGGAAAAATCTAAAATTTCAAATTACCGTTAACGTTTCCCTGTCCATGTTTATACTGTGTGCCATTCGTCAATAATGTTTTCATATACAGCCGAAAATAATTTGTGGAAGTTATTAGAATGTCATTTCAGCTCATTGAGAAATGCCTTATCCAGCGAATCTTCTGCTGATGCGAAAACTAGCTGGAGCAATGGATACATCTGGCAGTCGCCAACGAGAGGCTGTCGTGAGCCGTCATCCTTCGGTTTCTTTTATCTGGTCACCGATGATACTTCTCAAAGGTGTGATTTGGCCGGTTAGAACAAGCTGAAATATGATGCTTTGCCAAATCCCTTGGGAAGGACTGCAAATATCTCACTTCCATTTATGACTGGTTGTACGTCTTTCTGCTCTTATTTAAGAACACCAGAAAATCCAAGCTACCGCAAGGAAGTATTCAATTTTTTTGAAAACAGATTGTCGGCTCTTTCCGCTATGCTTTGTCTTTACACTTTTATGAAAGTTAGCAATAAATTTTGACTAACAGGCGGATTTTTTTGACACTTTATCAGCCAATCACGAGCGATATTTTCTTCTTCAGTGGGCGAACGGAGGTTTCGAAAATGTCGAGGGGTTGATTGCAGGCAGTTCCCACACCTTCTCCTCCGCCCCCAACCCCCTCGCGTTCTCGTTTGACTTCGGTCCAGGTTTTCGCGCGGCCATATTCAAACAACATATCTTCTACCTCTGAAATGACGATTATCGAAAATTCGTAATTTTCCCTGGGTTGACTGTTATCGTCAATTTAGATTACTCTGTCCCAGATGAAAAGAAAAACAGTAAAAGCTGCATTCCTGGACGGGATTTGAACCTGGAGCACCCAATGTCAAGCAGCTGTTTTTATCCACTTAACAACTAAAGATCAACTGGCTGATAATTGCACTGATTATTTATCAAATCTAGTTAGTACTGATAAAATCATTGCTGAATGGTGGTAAAGTCTAGTACTTGATTATAAAATGGTTAGCTTTCTCTTAAGGTTTGGTAACCGACATTTTCTCCTTTTTAAACTTGTTTCTTAGCCGGTGATAATACATGTTTACAGCGGCAGTCGGAAAAAAAAAATATATTGACATATTTAAAAAATTTCTGGCAGTTAGCGATGCGGTAGTCTAGTGGTTAAGTGAAAGGGCTAATAATAGAACATTCCCAGGTTCGAGTCCATGCATTGGGTTCTGATTTTAAAAATAGATATTCATTTCCCATAATCCCTATCAAGCACTAAGCGTCGGTTGATTCAAAACGATCACTCGAAAGTCAAAGGATTACCTAGTTTGATGGCCTAGTTCCCACGATCCTCCTTTCGCTCAGTGGCAGAGCATCCAAACTGGTAATCGAAAGGTCGTAGGTTCGACTCCTGCAACAGGAGTACTCGGATTTTTTCCGAGTATCTCCGAGTCACCATTGAAAAAATATCATCTCTTCATTTTGAAATACTTTATGAGAGTTCTCTCTGGAGGATACTTGAATCACTTGAGAGAGCAACAATTAAGATTGCTCAAGGTCCTTCAAAGTGGAAAAGGTTCATGGGATTGTCATTAGAAAAACTCCAAGGAACCCTAAAGTGGCTCTTTCACTGTCATTGTTATTTTCACTTCAGGAGCCTCACAGAAGATCACAGCTGTGGAGGATGACCAGCGGAGGCCTGTTATCTCACGAGGGCTCTTCACCTCCATCTGTTAAACCAGGACCTGCCAGTGCTGGTCTTGTGTTGGATATCGACAGCTTAGCTCCACCCACTTGTGGCAAGTATGTACGGCTAGTGCTTAGCAAACCCAACCCAAGAAGGTTGCATTCTCAGACGTGGTCATTTACAGAGGTAATACTCTTCATTGCAGTGTCTATGTATTGCACAACTTTTAATTAATGGCGAAAGATGTGAAATGCAGTTAAGTTGGACCACTTGAACAGGTAAAATAGAGTGTGTCTTATATTGCAGGATAATCGGATGAAGTGTGATTTGCCAGGATTGTATGTTCAGCCCAGAGGCGGAGTCAAAGGACTAAGAGATGGTAGGTTGACAATCAGTGAGGGTTGGCCAGTGTGCGTTTGTGAAATAGCACTTGCGTGGCACCAGTTTCACAATGTTATATATGTCGAATGACTTATAGAAATTGATTGATTCAAAATCAATTATTTAATTATTTTGAGTGTCAACTTTTTAAAAATTAAATCTATTATAAACGGCATAATCCCTGTCTTTCTTTCTTTCTTTCTTTCTTTAATATTATTAAATACATGTTGAATGTTGTGTGTCATGCATAACTGCAAATAACAGCTAACCGACTATTCTCGAAAAAGGTCCTTAGGCTTGAGACGTGCAGTTCATTTGTTGTATTTCTTTCAGTCTTTTTGCATGCATTTACGTCTTACATAATGATGGTATTCTGCCAGTCACCGTTCCGCAAATTCACCCCTTACACTCCTGCGGTCGAAGCATGCAAGACGACTTGTCGCTGCGGCAGGTCGTGGGGCTTGGACCCTCTGTGTGTACTGTTTTCAAAACAAGTCGTTGCAACAAGAAACTTTTAGTGTGGACTCGCAGGGATTTTACGAGGATAAGAGGGATGTGAAGTATTTCTCATTCATTATGGCGTACCGGTGAATGGTTTACTGAGGAATCATGACGTCATCTCGTTACGTAATTTTCATTTTTTCGCAACGAGGTATTAAAGAACTGTGTATATGACGAATAACGCTGCTGTCACTAACTTTGTCGCTGCAATCAGTCGCACGATTTCAAACCAGAAGTTAAGAAACTTCTTCGACTGGTGATCGCTTCGACAAAGAATTTCACAAAACTTTACCATGGAACACGAAGCGAATTGTTGCAGCCACATTTCGAGCCTTGGTGTGCAAGCAACTTGTGTTACTCTATGCTGTGCCTTGTTATGTTATTCCCTTCCTTGTCAGCTGATCCCGAGATAAGACGCAGCTCTTACAACTTCCAATTTCATTGGATCCCTTTAGGACGCGCTCTATTGTTTTTAGGGTTAGGGTCCATCGTTGATTGGTTGTTTGTTTTGGTGCATTGTTTTCTGAGCCAATCCCAGGACGCGTTGTAATAGCTAATTTACTGCCCGTTTCATCCGCGGCAATACATCTTTAGCCAAACAAAATAAACTAACAAAAAGAGTTGAATGCTCGGAGCGGTCCACCAATAAGGAGCCTTTAGCAAGAAAGGCGACGACGGCCACGATGAAGTTAGCTAGAAGTAGAACTTCGGATTATTCTACAGTCACTTCGCCATTGTTCCAAGTCGTTCGGTGTAGAAATATATTTGATATATGCTGTGGATGTTTCTGTCGTTGGTTGCTCTTGTCCTCCAGCCGAGATAACTTTAAACGTGGTCCTTTCTCGTCATCAGGTTAAAAGCAGCAGCGTAGCGTGCCCAGCGGTTTTTTCGCTCGTTCCACTAATTGTTTTTGTAACGTTCTTGTTCTTGAGGACGTCTCAGTTGCGGTCTCTGTTATGTCCACTGTGACGTCATTTTCACATGCTCTTGTGCGATCCCACTGCCTTTTTTTCCTAATGTGACGAAGTCATCATTCCGTGCTGTGCCGTGTCATGACAGCCCCCATCACTACGCAGTACACACAACCACCACATTCTGAAGTAATGCAGTAACTTGGGTTAAGAAGAAGAAGAAGAAGAAGAAGGAGGAGGAGGAGGAGGAGCCCTATTACCAATCCTTCCTCTGCAATAATTATCTGCCTTCGTCCCTAACATATGTTCTTTCAAACCCAGTTTCCTCTAAACTCGCCTTTTTCTTGGCTTTTGAAGATGGCAAAGGTTTGGCCCACCACCGAGAACGAAGGGGGTTGCTTTGAATACCGGGTTTACTTTTGCATCGTTGTTTTGGACGAACATTACCAACACAAATTATTTTGTTACGTCATCCTGTTTACCTTCCCTTGCTGTGACACATCTACCGTGCTCTGTTGTAGGTCAAATAAAATGTGTCATGCCCAACTTGCAGACTTTTCAAAATTTACTTTGAAAGACAATAAAATCAAAGCAGCCAAACACTTGGGACAAATGTAGTAAATTATTGCCGAAGAATGTTTTTGCGTTTGTAATCACTAGAATACATTTCACATGGTGCGATTTTGGGCGCATGGTGTTGCCATATTTCGCTTTTGAGGGAAATTCATAGACGCTGGTAATGCACACAGCTCCCAAAGTGTGTACTGTTGTTGAAATTACGTATTTTAAATCTTATTGCTTGAACGAAGGGTCCGGAGTTTTGCAAGGCTGTGCTGGAACATTGGTATTTGTTGCTTTTTGATTTTAATGACGGTACGTTGAGCGCTCTCCACGTTGCTATGTATTCTTCTTATGTTATTCCATGTTTTGTATGTTTCCAGGTGTTGATGCTGTTCTCGGTCCAGCGAACATCACTAAAGATGATCAGATTCCAATAGAACAGTGCATTAGCACGTGTAAACTGAGGCCAGGCTCCGGTTGCCTAGGAGTCCAAATACTGGCAGATGGTCCAACCAGGGTGCTGCAGATCACAGATTGCTTACAACAGGTCAGTGATCTTGTGCCAACTTAACGGAGACAAGCTGGGTGGAGTATTTTTAAAGTGTGAGAGACAGACTTTTTCTCTGTCCTTGTGTGGGCCCAATTCCATTAGTAGGGCTAACGCTCACATAGTCTACATGGATAGAAAGCACCACTTCACATTACCCTACAATAGTTACACAGTAGATGAACAATATGTGGCATTCATAAAAGCACGATGTAACTTAGAACAAGGAATGTTATGGAACAGTGTTTTCAGAAGCTATTAAACCTACAAGTGTTGATCTCTCTCACTTGGCCTTAGCCCAACAGTTTTTTGTATCATCAAAATTTAGAATTCAGGTCCCGTCAAATTATGGCCAGACTTTTGAATCCGCTCAGTCTCCGGGAAAACCTCCGGAAAGTTTTGAATACGCAAAGAATGAATTTGGAATCGTGTGGACTGTCGAATCCTGATATTTTCAATTGTGATGACGTACAAACTCAGATCCAGTCCTCACCGCGTAAATATTCAACATGGCCGCTGAACGAAATGCTGTCGCTTCTCTTGTGGCCAACTCTCACACCTCATGTCTCATAGACCCTTTGCATAAATGGCGCCCAAATTTGAATAACAGTACTTGATACATCCTTAGCCTCACATTCATGAGAAAAATCCTTTGTCTTGAAACATAAACACGAGGCTAAGGATGTATCAAGTATTGTTATTCAAATTTGGGCGCCATGTATGCAAAGGGTCTATGCTTTGTTGACAATTCTCACAGAGGAGTCTTGGTTACTAGAGCGAATCCGGATGCGTGTGGACGAGCAAATTCAATTTGAATACGTTACGTGTGGGCGTGGAAATTTTAGTGTATTTTTTTACCAGCTTCCCATAATGCAATACGTTTTGCGACATCTTTACGTATAAGCAGTACAATACTCTTGGGGCTGTTCATGATTCAATGAACTGGATATCCATTGTTTTAATGCAAATAACGCCCCAAATGAACTCTATTATGGGATTTGCGAAAATAGCGAATCCGCAGGGGAAAAGGTGCGGATTCAAAAATATCCGGATACGTGTGAACGGGGCCTTAGACTTTTTGGTTATGCATTTCTGACGTTTTCATGTTTAAGATTGGTCCCGTAAGTTGTATGTAATTTGTTTTATGTTATTTCCGTGGTAGCCCGAGGAAGATGCAGAGAGAGATTGGATGCTGGTTGAGCAGAAGGGAGGCCTACGTCAAGCAACCGCTAATAACCTGGGTACTTCTAATGATCCGTCAGCGCTTGAAGTGCAGATTCGTCTTGTTGGAGGCATTGGCATCTCAGTTATTAACTCAGTGCCAGAGGAACTTGTCTTTATCAGTCTGGAACACATAGAGGTAAATATCATTCAACACTTGAAGGTCTTAGAGCGACTTTCGTATGGCCTTGAAAAAGTGTTCGCAATTTGTTTGACGGACCAATGTTTGTCAAGATTAAAACTAAGCTTCTCCTTATTCCCGCCAAGGAAACTCCTGATATTGTCAGTTAACAGTTCGCTTGACCAATCACATTACTGCCTTTCAAATGACGTCAAAGCGAAACTTTCCAGAAAGTTCCATGGAGAGATGACGTTGTTTGCATCCGCGTTCGCTAGCCAATGAAAATTCACGCTCGTTTGTTTTTGGTCGATAAGCAAATTGAATGTTTTGCATTTTTTGTTTGCGTTCTGTTTTCACGTTTATTTTTCAAGGTCATATGAAAGTGGCTTTATTGATTGACTTAAACCGCTCACTGGTTGGTTTATTTGGACCGGTGTCAGACCTCGGTTCTTTTGTATACCGGAGTCATTGAGGAGAAGGTGATATTCGAAATGGTTTGCTGCTCTAAGACCTGGTCAAACGATGAATATTGAACGATCCAACATGTTGAGAATTACGGGATGGCCAAACAATATCAAACATCCTTTCAACAGCGCACTGCATGGGTTGTGGGTAACCACTGGTAACCACTGAATTATAGTAGCAATGCGCTTGCGCGCTTCGAATATGTTGGTTGAGACTGGCCAAACGAAAAAAAGTTCTCACATCCAACGTGAGAACAAAGGAGCTGTTAAAAATTGTTTGATCGCGTGTTTTATGTTGGATCAAGCATGTTCTAACATCATCGAAAAGCATCTAACGTGTTGAATGGTCATCAAACACGGTGGCCAAACGCTAAAATGTTGGTTCACTCAAGATGTTAGATCATCCAACATTTATTGTTTGGCCGGGCCTTTAGTTTATGAATACTTAATTTGGGGCTGAAGCGACAAACGACAGCACTGGAAAGGGAAACATCTCTGGAGACCATCTCTGGTGTTCTGCAAGGTAAATGTGACCTTTTTGATTGTAGATATAGTTGGAAAATGCACGGCTTTAATTCACAGCGCTAGCGGTATGAGCTGGGTTGCTAAGACAGCTACATCTACATCTACATATTCCAGCATTCGGCAAAGTCCCTTTTTGACTTATGGCTGTTACTGCTAAGGTGGCCTCATACACTACAAGCCTTTTTAGTGACATCACCGTCAAGCCGGCCACTTCTGCTGGAGAGAACAGGACAGCCACAACGCTAGGGACTTCCATCCCCTACTCTTCTCGAATAGTATTTGGGTTCTTTAACGTCTCACAGGGAACTGGGAACTTATGAACATAGAGGATACTTGTGAGACGGGGCCTACGGTTTATGTCCTTATCCCGCGAGAAGACTTAAAAGTCTAACCATTTGCGGATGTTATTACAAAGGCATCACTTTCTCCTCAGTTATTTTAAGATCCTGAGTGTTCGAAGGGAGTTCGAACACTCAGGTTCGCGGGTTCGAACCCGCGACCTCCCGCATGACAACCCGATGCTCAACCAACTGAGCCACCGGTGCTAAGGGTTTTAAAGACTTAATGTTCATCACTTCTCAAGCAACTCGACCTTGGTGAGCAGTCGTCCGCTTAGTAATGTCCTGAGTACAGTAAATTGGATTTTTATCTTGCAAGGACACTGCAACCAGAACGAACAAAGACAATTCTTGAAACAATTATTGAAAAAGAGTTGGTTTTCAGTTGGTGTTTGCTTCAGACACTCAAGTCAGTTGTTGATCAGAAAGTTTGTATTGTGTGTCTATGAGATCAACATGACTTAAACCAACCAGGAGTCAATGTTTTTGTTTGCAGTTGGATTTCCTTCGAACATCAAAGCTCGAGACTTTAGAGGCTAGTGTTGGACGCATCCAGGTCAGTGTGTCAGCAGAGCGGTGCATACTGCATAGAGCGGTGTTTCTTCATATCCTTGGCGTAAACTTTTCTAGTAACTGAACAATTTACAGACATCTGTTGGTCAGAATAATTAGCACTTACCCGTTGCCTTAATGGTCCGTGTTTAGTTATTTTAGCGGTCAAATGAAGACTGTTATTGCAGAGCCTTGGAAAAAGGACAAATTCTGACTTTGCCTCTAGGCCTGGAATCCTTTTGTATGTTAAGACGAGTGCGCGATATCCTGCCGCCATCTTATTTTCAGGCATGAGAAGGCTCAGTGGGTAAGCGTAATTTGCGAATTGGCCTCTAAATTGACGGGTTAATTTCCCCGTTACAATAGACCTTATTCATAAATGGCGGCCAATTTATAATTCTTTTGTCGAAGTGCAAATTAGCCTACCAAGCCTCGATATCATACAGTGAATTGAAAAGAATTCTTGCTCTAAAATGAGGCTTGGAAGGCTAATTTGCACTTGGACAAAAGAATTATAAATGTGACCGCCATTTATGAATAAGGTCTATACTAGTTACAAACTAGTTATTTAAATCATTCTTTGCTTCTGTTTGCTAGATTGATAATCAGCTTTTTGCAAGTCCTCTTCCGGTGCTATTGTACCCATCTTTTCCTGAAAGGGGATCCAAGGAAGAGACCATGCTTCAGCAACCCACCCTGCACCTTTCCGCTGCCAAAGAACTCAGCAGGCTCCCTAATGTGGAAATATTTAAGGTCAGTGAAAGATATGTGCGGGATTGTCCGCAAATGAAACGGCAGCTTTGTTTGGTGGGTAGTATAGCCCTAGCGTACTCTGTAATGTAGAATGACGAGCGATTCGGCCATTGTGTTCATGTTCGGTAAAGATGGCTAAAATTTAAATTGTACAGTTCCTTGCGGTAAAATAAATTCATGTTTTTGCGATTTCAGGGGCTTTTTTAAAATTTGATTCACTACCTTGTAATTTCGGTCACAAAAAAACCATGAATCTGCAGGCACCCAACTGCATAAAACAAGGTTAATACGATTCCGCTGAGCTCCCACGGATCAAAATCATGATTTTTATCCAGTATATATCGCTGTCTTCCCAAGATTTTCTGTGTTATCTCCAGCAAATAACTAGCAAACCTCGGTCTTTCTTCACCATGTCCGGTTCAATCGCGTTGAACGATTTCTTAATATTGCAGAGCCTGGATGTTTCACTGCGAAAGATGACCCTTCAATTAGAGGAGCAACTGCTTCTCAAACTGCTGCAGTTCTTTGGTTATGTGCAGCAGGACGATGACATTGCGGGCTCAAACGAAGAACAGGATGAGTGTTTGTACGCCTCGCAAAGGTGATCCTATCGAGTTGCTTGCTTTGTAATTGTAATTTGTTTAGTAGTTAAGTCAGTGTCGACTCTCGCACGGCGGTGCACTGTTAACTAGTAATTAGAGACCTTAAGATACACGTATACGGGTACGTTTATGTGTAAAATGTTCATGCGCGTAGCCATTTTGATTAAGATACCCATAGAGTTAACGCGCAGGATTTAGTGCGATTGTTTACGAAGATGGCGTCCGCGGCGGCAATGTTTGCTCATTTTCCTCAGAAAGAAGTCTGTCAAATATATCCAGAATTCTTCCTTTCGAAAGTTCTCTGTTTAGGAATGACGCCGATGATAAGAACTTTTTCTTTTCTCCATCATGTCCTCTCTGTAGCTACTCGTAATTCTTCTTCCGGTAAACTGGTGTCTACCCCGGAGAAACGGCTGGGTCTACCCAGAGGAGGAATGAATAGTTTCCCAGAGTCTTTTCGGCATCTCGTCCCAACGGGAATAGCGAAATAGCGCGCTCGGTTGATGAAATACGCGATCTTCTTCGTGATTATTTCGTAGGTTTTGTCGATTATAATGATGATTGATTTGTGCCTGTCATTACTTCATCTCTTTGTATTTAATTTCTGATATTTATTCCTCAAGAATCACGGAGGACTACTCATATTTTGATAATTCAAAATGTGGTTGTTTCACAATATGATCGCAGACCCGAAGAGAAGTCAGACAGTTGTGGATTGTGGTTTATACAGTTTTTACCAAATATGGACTTCAATCATGCAGATCGATGGTGAAACGATATTTTGGTAGAGAAGTACCCAGAAGTACTCACATTTTCTCATACTTTCGGAGTCGAAGATTTTATCAAAATACACTAGTTTAATGAGCCCGCAAAGTGGAACTCGTGATTTGATCATTGCATTTGAAAGCGGTCGCACTACCGCGGATTTCAGATTTAACTCACTTTTCTTTCACTACCTGTGTTGAACGAAGGAATAATTAATTCGAACCAGCAAGAGAGACGTACACATCCACAGGTCGACTCTCAACAACATCTGGTATTACGCATCCTCGCCGTTCGCTCAAGCACTCGATGTAACTCACATGAGCTTCCCTACATTTCAATGTAGCACGCGTAAAATCATTCAACTTGACACCAAAAATTTTCTTCCGAATCGCAATGAAGGTATAACATCTATGCTTATATAAGAGCCGAAGCCTTGACACCAAGTAAACACAACATGCTAGTCTCCAGCACTGCTCACCTCTGCGTTGTGGCTGGAAGGTACTGATTACGGCAGAATTTCATATGATAATATAAAAGGAATCGCTATGCATTGTGGGATACTATTCATTCCTCCTCTGTGGTCCACCGGTTAACATCGATGACGTCATCGTGAAATGAAAAAAACATGGCGCTGCCCGTTACCCGTAAGGTCTCTATTGCGTAGGGTTGGGAATGGCAGGATGAAAGGAATTACTGGCCACAACCCAACGATCGCTTCCATGGGTCGTAATCTCAAAATGTTTGAGGGTTTCATTGGCAAAAGGCAAGAGGTAATACCCAAAGAATCCAGCAAAAACGAAATTTGTTGTTGTTGTTGCTGCTGTTTTTTTTATTCGATCCTTGTTATATTCAAACGAAACCTCGTTGTTATTCTCCAGGCCACCAGTTTCAAGTTCAACAGGATCACTGAAGCGCTACTACTTTGAGCACCTTCAGCTGAACTCAACTCAGCTCAAATTATCAGTATCTAGTACTGGAAGGCTTCCTGAAGACTTGCAAAGTCTCAAGAGCAGCTTGGGACTAATTATTGTCAACTTAGAGGACGCTACGATAGATTTAGGTTGGTGGTATTGATATGCTGACATTTTTCGTCGGTAAAATTGGATCCCTCGGCAGAAGAACTGAGCAGCTTTCTCTTTATCCATAGCTCGTAGCACATAAGTGGTGTGTTTAAAAAAAGTCCACGGCACGGTAAAAAGCGAAATAGGCGATGCTGGAAGTGTTTTCATCGAATGGAGTTCACCAGGAATGAAATTGATCTTAAGAGTGTCTGATGATTTCGTACTTTGTTTCTCACCCTTCAAAGGCACTGAAAAAGGAAAGAAAAAAGTTTTCGCTTGGTCTCGAACCTATGAACTCCGCGGCACCGGTCAGATGCTGCACTCATCGCGCCACAAAAACTCCTGGGGACCTCAACTCTTGCGGGCCGCACGCAGACCAGTGGCTCACTGGTTTGCGACCCGTTGCCAAGCAGCTAGCTTATTACCTTCCTCAAGTGGAGGCATTACACCCTCAACCATCATTTACACATTTGAAGCGCATGACATTAAGAGACCCGCAGACCAGTGAGAAAAAGCAAGGCAACCTAACTCAAGGGTAGAGCATCCCACCAGTGCTACGGGGGTCGTAGGTTTGAATCCTGCTTGGAGCTCTCATTTTTTCAGTTTGCCAAGCAACGGGCGCATTACACCATTTACTGTGTACAGATGAAGCCTGTAATTAAGTTACAAAACTGTATTTTTTTTCTTAATTTGGTGTCTGTTTCCTTGAAGGAAGCATATGGGTTGTCCCAGGCAACAAACGTTGTAGTTAAGAGACTTATGTTGAACTATGTTCCTAATTATGATGTTCCTTTTTTTAGAGTCATTTGCTCGATCCCATCCGTTTGACACATTATCTTCACACTTAGATGCAATGAGCAAACACTACATCGAGGTAGGTTAACGTTTCCACATATTGATCAAAGTGAAGTTTGTCTTAGCATTTTTGTTAGTACCTCACTCTCTTGAGACTTTGTGAGTTGATATTCGTACTCTCGTGACGAGAAACTGTGAACAGGAACATTTTGATGAAAGTTGCCTTTTTGCCAGCCTCAGTACATAGAAAGTCAAGACCCCATGCACGACCTCTCTTTTTTGCTTGCAACTACTAGTTTGTCACCATGAATTCCGTAACAGCTGTGAATTTCTTCCTTGCAGGAAATCCGAAGTCAAGCAGCAGCTATTGTGGCCTCGGTGAACTTTCTCGGTAATCCCATGGGGCTTATAAATGATGTGTCATCTGGCATACATGGACTGGTAAAGAGTGGCAACGTGGGCGGGCTGTTTATGAATGTAGCGCACGGAGTATCTGACTCTGCCGCGAAAGTAAGAATACCTTTTTTCTCTGTCAAAAGCATTTAGGTGGAATTCTATTCTCATGAACCGTTTCTTGTGTGTTTTTTTCCTTGTTTTATTGGGCGAAATGACAATGTCAGGTGATTGATGTCTCATCCAACATCAATCTATTAAAACGGCAGAAAATGTCAGGGCTTTTTGTAGACTAGCGTTCGCCTTACTTGTAGAGAAGTCCGTTGAAGACTATCATCCTTTTTCAAATTTCAATCGTAAGCAGTTGAAAGAGCGTTGTAGAGCCTGTAGACAAGCGGGACACATTATCCATTTTTGACCTAGATAAACGACGTAGCGTCCTAGGACTTCTGGTAGCTCAATGGTGAGAGCATTTGTGTTACGGAGGCCTTAGGTTCGCATCCTGCCTAAGACTGCTATTTCAGTTGTGCTTTCGCCTGTCGCCAGCGAGTTTCTCATCTTTCCCATGGCCACGTAGCCTTCCTCTGCCTCCCTTCTTTTCCTCCCCTTTGGAGCTTTCTTCGCAGGCATCACACTTTAACATCTGGCAATAGCCACAAAACCTAGAAACATATCAACTTGAACCAGTGACGGTTGATCGCAATACACACATCCTTGGTTTACTGTAAAACATGGGTTTCTATTTCATTCACAGATAACAGGGTCTTTATCAGACGGTTTATGGAATTTTTCAATGGATAGTAAAAATCAAGAGAACCGAGACGCTATGAAAGCTGAGAGATTCGGCAGCTCTAAGGATCACTTTGTAGCGGGTGTGAAGGGGCTTGGGATGGGCTTGGTTGGTGGTCTGACTAGCCTTGTGACACAGCCCATTGAAGGTGCACATAACTCTGGAATGTCAGTAAGTTCTCTTGGGTTCATGTAACTACCTATTAAAGAGCCAACTGGTAATGTGCGTTCGGAGTTTTTGCTGGACGATTGCATTCGGTTTCGCTTTGTGGAATTTTTTAATGGATAGTAAAGTTCAAGAAAGCCGAGATGGTTTTTTTTTCAGGCCCAAAACATAGTAGACTTTTTATTAACGAAGAATACGTTAATTCATAATGGAAGTTTACACAACAGTGGCAACAGCAATTCAGTAATGAGCAATCGTGTTGTTGTCTCTTACATTTTCTTTGCTATCCTCTGCAAAGCAACTAAGTACTAAATTTTCTTTCGAAGTGAACTTTTTGTTTACATTGCCGTCATCTTTGCTTTCTCCGAAATAGAGATTACTTAACGGAGAGTGCCAGCTTTCTCCTTCCCCCCCCCCCCCCCCCCAGCTCCCTACTTTGCGATCCTGAACAATTTACAAGCGCACGTCAAAATGAGGTTGCCTTGACTTAACTCAACTCACCATAAACGTTTTCGCAGGGATTCTTCACAGGCCTAGGCAAAGGAATCGTGGGGACAATTGCTCAGCCGACTGCCGGTGTCCTGGGCTTCGCTTCTGGTACTGCAGCAGCCGTGCGTGGCCAAGCCACTCGAAGTTCCAGATATATCCAGCCAAAATCCACACGATTACGTAGAAACTGCTTTGGGCCGAGTGGTGCTATCCCAAGATTCTCTGCAACACACGCTGAGGGCCAGGAAATCATGTTGAAGCTAAATGAAGGCAACTTCAACGAAAAGTAAGGCTGCATTGACCGTTTACAAGAATTAATTCCATCCATGTTTAAAATGTTTTGTCTGTGCTTAGGAAGGCTCAAATGTCTCATTCCGAGTAGCGAAAGGTTACCTAACTTGTTCCATGAGTGAAAGCGCACCGATGGCTCAGGTAGTTGAGCATCGGGCTGCCATGCGGGAGGTCGTGAGTTCGACTCCCGCCGGACCAACACTCAGGGTCTTTAAATAACTGAGGAGAAAGTGCTGCCTTTGAAATTACACCCGCAAATGGTTAGACTTTCAAGTCTTCTCGGGTAAGGACTATAAACCGTAGGCCCCGTCTCACAAATATCTTCCATGTTCATTAGTTCCCTGTGGGACGTTAAAGAATCCACACACAATTCGAGAAGAGTAGGGGATGAAGTTCCCGGTGTTGTGTACTTTGTGAGTGTATCGGTGGGTGGGTATAGCAGGCCCACATCATCTGAATAGCTGCCAAAACTTCAACCTCCTCAAACAAATAAAATAAATAACAAGATAGTACTAAAAAAATTACTCGGCAAAGATAATTAATTATTGATTTCAGTATTCCGCCTCGGTACTATTTAATACCCTTGACGCAACCTTTAAGCAGCGTATCACCTGTCCAATAAGTCCCCATATTACCTTCTCTTCCGTCTCACTTTCATTAAAGTATAAGCTTCGTACTTTATTTCTTGCGAAGTTTGTCACAGTTTCACACCTGGAGGAACCCTGTTGTTTCTTATGTCGATTTCTCCTTCACTGTCGCTGCAATTTTGGATCATTGCGACTGCGCGTTGTTTACATTTTTATATACATTGTTAACATTTATATTCATTTTATACATTTTTTAAATACATCATTTCTGTCATTTTTCTTTGTAAAGTATTGTTTGTCTTTGTTATTCTACGTTATTTTTACTTTTCTTTCCAATTATATTTTGTTACCCCTAGTATGTCAATTAAGCGTATCTGTATCTTGTATATATTTTACTCTTTTGTATCTTTTTAGTGTAGAGGGCCACATTTTAGAAAACTGTTTCCAGGTTAATGTGTTACCCTCGTTAAATAAAGTATTGTATGTCTTGTATTAGAACGAAGTGTGGAATAGGTGATACTTGTAGTATTTACGTTGGTGTCTATCTGGTTTCTTCAAATGGTGCCGAAACATCTGGGTCAAGTTGTTCACTAACGTTGTATTTTAAACACGAAGACGTCTATAAAGGGGGCTGACTTCAAACCTCTGTTTTTGTTTCAATTGATTCAAACACGACTGATAACCCAAGTTGGCTTTCAACAAATAGCACCACAGGGATGAAACCCTAATTCCAGGGAGAGAAAAGTGACTGGGGATTGTAAAACAACAACAAAAAACATCTTATAACATTGCGGACATGTACGCTGTCGGTGGAGTCCGTTTTATTGCACAAATTATAAATGATTAACAGAGCTCTGCGTGCGTCCACGGTTGATTGACGGATCATCCACATGTGCCTTGGGAACCATGCCTTTTATGGTGTGTCTTCTTGTTTGATCTGTAGATTGGTTTTGAACTTGGAATTAAACCTATACTTCCTTTGGCTGAAGTCAGATTTCTAGATATAACCGTAAGAAAGGTTTTTTTTTTTCGCTTTCTAGGACTTCTCCAGGCCTTCTTCTTCTCTCTCTCTCTTTATGAAACCATCACCTATAAATATGGGTTTAACGTTGATTATCGGCTTCTTTTTATTGGTTTCGATGTTCGTCTTTCCGAAATAATGCGGTTAGCGTCTAATCCTCCCGAACTCATTCCGTTTTTACTAGGTTCGTGCTGTCTGAATCTGTTCGACGCGACAGAGAAGATCGTTTGAAAGCTATTGTCACCACTGAGGGAGTCTACTTTGTTCGCGCCCGTGGAATCCCCTCTCCGGAATCCATTGTCCTTCTCGTGCGCTTCTCTGAGCTGTATGTTTGCCAGCTTCTTTCCAGCGGTAAGAACTGAAGTGTGTGAGTTAGTACAGGGAAGCACATGATTTTGAGTTTTTGAGTTTAGGAACTTCGAATAATTCAGCAAATTGCGCTCCAAATCATGTGATTATTTATTAATAATATAATTTGCAAAGTATCTTATCGTAGTTGCGTTGAAGAAATGCGCGCTTATCAAGTGATTACGCAAAAAATGCGCCATTTAATGGCTCGCATTTGATTGGCTATCTGTGGCTTCCTTTGATCATTAACCAATGAGAGTGCTTTGTTTGTTATCTTTATGGGCACTGAATTACCTCTTTTCTGATTTGTTATCTTAAAAATGCATTTCTTTGATCCAATCAGAATGGAGAAAGTATCAAGGGAAACTAACCACTGTTCTTACATATTTAACCCGAGTTGACTGTGGCAATAAGTTCATGTATGATCCTTCTGCTAAGAACGTTTTTTTGTTTTGTTTGGTAGATGGTAAAGATTATATCGAGCTTGTGATGAAAGCAGAAAATAGCAGTGTGCCGACACCTTCAAAGAACCCTAGTAAAAGACCTCGCGTGAGATGTGATCAACAAATTGTTGCGCATAAGGTATGTAATGTGGATATATGGAGGTCAAACTATTCTGATAGCCTATGCAGCAATAGCAAACTCGTCTCGTAGATTACGATTTGAACGAAATGATATATGAAATGAATCATATACTGAACTGCGGATGTGAAATCAAGTAAAGCTATGATCCTCGCAGTTATGGACGCAATTTTAGCAACTGCGGAGAGAAGCCTGAAAAATTCAGGACTTAAACGGGGTTTGAACCCGTGACCTCGCGATACCGGTGCGACGCTCAAACCAACTGAGCTATGAGGCCACTGACGTTGGGAGCTGGTCATTTCTGGGTTCTAATTTTCCCGTGAGGAATGAAGAAGTCCTGAATACCACACACGTTGAATATTCAGCCGACTTTATCGCTAAAATCTGTTCCTCGGTGGCCGAAGCGAAACGGCAAGTCGTTTCGTTTTTCTTTATCTATTGAGAGGTGAAAAGTACTTGCTATTCAACCCGAGCTAGCCAATCGAAATGCGTAGAAGTAGTGTATTGTATTTGACCCTTGTCATTCTAGAGGATTTTTAAAAACCACATGTTTGTAATTAATTAGTTTTTGCTGTAGTTTTCGAAACGATTTAATGTGTAGTCTTCGTTCTTTGAATTGCTAATGCCAGACGAAGTGTCTTGTTCTTTGGTGTCTCTTCTTTTCTATATTTTGAATCAAAAAGACTTGAACGCTGTCTTCTTATATACATGATATTGTTCCGTTTAAAGCGGACAGTTACCTTGGTTCTGTTTTAAAAAAGTCTCCACTATTAATGAGTTCATGTTCATAACATTTGTGTGTGAAACACAACCTTGCATGGTTCCTCACTATTGTTTTCTTTCAAATTCTGAACTGAAAAGTCTACTCTTTTTACATGTAAGCGACATTTTTATATTTAAAACATAATATTGTTCGCACAAAGAGTAATAATCATTGTCCATCCCATTCCATTCAACCTGTGAACATCCGTTGTTGGACATAGGCCTTCCCCAGTTAACGCCATCTTTGCCGAGCGTGCGCGAGTCGAGACCAGTACTGTTTGAATTGGTGAAGAAGGTCGTCTCGCCACCTATAATTTTTATTTCTGTTACTTTGTACTTGCATGACTTGTTCAATTCACATCATGACGAAAAAAATAGTTGGCCTTTTTTTCGGATTACCCGTTGTCATACACTCTTTCCTTTCCTTGCTTTAGTTAGCTTTCTTCATTGCGAGTGGTGCATTATTTCCATGACTGTTATTTCGCGAGTCACCTTGCAGTGCTCAACTTGCCATTGGCAACTTCTAGTAGAATCGCCTATTTCCCGGCCGCCGCCGTCTTTTATGACTCTGACGTGTTACGGTTTCCCTATTGTTACTATACAAAAAAAAGCTATTCGTGCCAGAAGAATAAGGCAAACCGAACATGACGTCACAATTATTTATGATGGCCGTGCCCATGAAGGAAAAATAAGTGATCCTAAAGTCATTATTCCTGATGCAAACACTTTTATTGAACAAGAATTCGAATAATATGTTTGCAACCATTACGTCCTCGAGTTTAGAGTTATTCAGTAGGTAAGAGTGGAGGTTCCGCTGAAACCTGTGTATAGCTGTGAGTGATCATTCTTGTATTACCACATCATTCCGTTTACCAGGTGGCGCAGAAGATCAATTACGCCAAGAATCTTTACGACGAAGTACAACAAACAGTTAAAGTGGAACCGAAAGAACCTAGTACCCCAGTTTAGACGCGGAATAACATGGGAAAAGAGTGACCGAACTTCGTTGACTACTTCGAGTTTTAAGAAAACCGCCACGAAAGAAGACAGTTTGGGCGAAGTGTGACACCCAACTTTTTCCAGCGGTGTTGAGACGATCTGTTTTGTTGGTCCGTAACTGTAGAGTTCTTGTGTTGAATAAGCTTAGTTCTAATTTAAAAGAACAAGAAACGGACTCAAGATTCCGGAAATTATTTATTTTTCTCTTTTTGTTTTGTTTCGCCGAAAAGCAAGATACGGTCGGCATAGGGCAGTATTTTTGGGTACGGAGATGTAACTAAAAATTATAAATCACTACCCCTAGGGTCTCAAAATGTTTAAATGGGGATGATCGTAATTATTTTCCTCAAATAGAGAGCGTTTAAATAATTTGCCAGAATTTGCAAGAATATTGTTATTATTTCTTGAAGAAAGTTGTATATTTTGCTATTGAAGTATAATTAAATTAGGACCGATCAGGCTGCTTTACGGCTTGACTCCAGGGTCGTTGGTTTTAGGCCTAGCTATTTTACCATGCTTTTACATCAGACAGGAAAATTTGTTCCACCCTGTCTCTCTTTTCATCCATATTTATGAATGGGTACCGGAGATAAACTCTGCGATAGATTAGTAGGGAACGTTTTTTTAAAAGAACACGAGGACGCCAACCGGAAGTGAACATTCGCACTGATGCCAGGACAGTAGTGTTTCCCGGATTTTTTAACGTAATCGTCTCTAATAGCGAAAAGATTTTTAGCAGTATAAATCATGGTGGTTGCGTGAACACAAATTAAAAAGAGAAACGTCTTGTGCTTAAGCTTCCTAGTATCCCGTCCATGGAGAGGTAGGAGTACTTTCAGTGGCTTCATGCTGAAACCGGAATAACCTCCAGTCGTGTTGGCGCTAAGACGCTCCTAAGTGACCCTGCCTTGTTTAGGCTTAAAATCATTAAATCAGTGCCAAGCTAAAACTTGCTGTTTCTTGTTGAATCGGTGCTATGTTCTGTAATATTTTATTCCGTTCGGAGTGTATGTGTAGGTATGAAGATCGTGAATATTACTTCGTGCCTCGTGTTATTGTCAGGGTGTGTAACACTTACGAATAGCAAGGGGGACACTTCGTGACGCTTATTGTAATCCGCGTGCACCGAATGAGGAGCATATCTGGGATGTGTGCAGGGTCCCGTGTGGTGTGACATTGTTCAAGAATTTCAACTGAAGTACTGCTGTCGAGCTTCAAAGCATGTCTTGTGTGTTATTAACGTAACTGTGTTACTAACAGGACATTTGAAGTGAAGGCATAACACCATAACCGTTAGTTAAAACCTTTTCTGGTGTTAGTGGTGAATTGAACACGTCCTACCCCAAGGGGGAAGGGGGTTACACGAAGACATCTTGGACGCCGTATACCTTGATAATCTCCATTATGTGGCTTTTTTCCTCAACGTTGCCGTTTTATTTTCTTCTACCCTTCAACTAAATTCCCTGCTCAGTAACGGAATATAAAATTTACTTCCTGTGATGGCAAATCTATAATTATTTAAGTATTTAAAAAAATAACCAATTACAGCAGGTAAAAAGAAGTAAATTTATGAAGACTGACCTAAAACGACTAATTTAAAATATAGTTTAAAACGAAATTTTTGGCCGCCCTGCAAAGGCCAGGGGTGGCAAAAGCCACTACAAACAAAATTTGAGTTGTAATTCACTACTGGCCCATGATTTAAGTCTATCCTTGCATCATATAATTCTATAAAGATCAGGCTCCAGTTGTTCAAACAATGGATAGCGCTATCCGCCGGATAAATCACCATCCACTGGATAACTCAATCGATTTTGCTAGTGTTTATCCGCTGGATAGCGCTATCCATCGTTTGAACAACTGGGGACAGTAAGCGAGATAATTCCTAGCATCTTTGTGATGTTATTTTCCACGTTTTGCCGACGGGAAATTAATTTTTATCCCGGTTTTCTTCCGATTACTTAATAAACGATAGACCAATTTGCCATTTCCGAGTTCATGTCTGCCTCCTCTTGAAAGCGAGTCTAAGTGCGAAGTTTTTGTGATGGTAATTAGGTTCTACTTCACACATGAAAGAAAACTAATTTTCACAACAAAAACTTCGCACTTAGACTCTTTTTGAAGAGGAGGCGGACATGAACTCGGAAATGGCCTATTCGGCTAACTCATGTTGTCAGTACCCAAAGAAGTCTTTTTGTGTATTGCATTTGCATGAAAATATAGCATTCACATTTAGGCCTCGGCGACACGTATCGGGATATTTTTGAATCCGCAACTTTTTCTCTCCGGATTCAAAAATGTTCACGTTCACGTTCACGTTCACGTTCACGTTCACGCGTAAGGTATTCAAAGCGAATTGGATCGTGCATACGTATCCGGGTTCGTTCTAGTATCCAGGACTCCGCTATGACTATTGGCGACAGAACGTGCGAGTTGGCGACCATTTCGTTCAGCGGTCATGTTGAATATTTACGCGGTAAAGGCTGGATCTGAGTTTGTAACGTCATCGGATTTGAAAAAATCCGGATGCGACCGTCCACACGCTTCAAAATTCTTTGCAGATTCAAAATGTCACAGATTCGCGTGCCGGATTCGCCGGATACGTGCATACGGAAGGCGAATCCTCAAAGAACACGTTTGTTTGCCGATTCAAAATTATCCGGACAAGTGTGGACGGTGCCTTAAATAACACGGAAATACGTGGAATAAAATGTTTATTCCCAAAAGAATTGAATTGGGTACAACATTGAGTCAGCCGAATTGGTCTATTAAATATATAACTTTAACTTCAGTTTCATCGAGGCTGTTATTCGGAAGGATCCTTATGCTAAGCCCGATGTCGTCCGAGTACTTGCAGATTAATTTAATGGAAATTTAAGGCTTCATTGGATTGAATTGACATCAGTTTCGTGGGCAGCGCCACTACTGATACGCAAATGCTTAGTTTGCCGTATTCTTTGGACATGTCTGTGTTTTGCTTAAGAGTACTTTAAGAGAACGTATTAGGCCTAGAAGTAAGAACTATGACCTTGCATGCGATCTCAAAGTCAATGTGGCTACAAGTTACCTTCAATCTCACCTTCAAACGCTAAGCGCCAAACTACGTTTTGGCTTCCATTGATCAAATTTCCGAACACAGCTGGGAAGATCAACTCCGCCTCCGGAAAGTGAATTGGAATTTTGTTTAGTTCATAGCTCGAATACCATTATGATATCTTATAGAAGTTATTCAGTAAACAAGATTCGCACAGTTGCCATCTCTTCCCATCAGCGTCGAGTTCGAATGTACGAATACACCTTATTCCGCAGTGACCACCATTTGAGTATTCTTTTGCTTGCGAAATAAATTTTAAAGCCCTGGCCAAACTATCGAACATAGTTGGGTTCCACATGCAACATTGTTGGATGTAAATGTTGAGGTGGTGGCAAAACACTATCCAACATTGCTTGATGAAACATTCAAGTTTAAGGTGGCGCTAAATTTATAAGTATGGTGCAAACGAGAGAAACCAAAAGTGGTTAAGAGAACGTGTAGAAAAGGGTATGTTCACTGCAAGATACATCGGCGCGTAGGAGATCAATTGATGAGAGTGAGTTCGGATCAATTTGCAGAAATTGTAAACGCTATTGAACTAGAAATCTCCAAACAGAGCGATAGTGATTAAGGGGACTAAAAGTGTCCCAAAGACATGGCCTTGCTTCATACTCGCTGATCAAGGTTTCTGGCTGTTGATCCTTGTCCGCCATCTTTGTTGCAAATAATGCTAGAAGCCTAGGCTTGAAAATATAACAGCAATTCGTGATTGGCTAGCAGCTCGAACGTGACTCGATTCAGGACACAACTTTGTTGGAACAGCGGCAAAACACTGCAACATTGTTGCGTCGAGCCGCATTGTTGGTCGCAATGTTTGATCAAAAGCAAACTCCATCCAACACTTGATCGAACAAAAAATGTTGGACGAACATCATTCAACATGGGTGGCCAAACTGTCGAAGAATGTTGGATCGAGCAAAGTTGGAGGGTTGAATCCAACTTTGTTCGATAGTTTGGCCAGGGCTTAATTAACTGCTTAAGAACGAGGCAACAAGAGCTAATTTGCAAGCAAACAAAAGAATACTAAAATGATGGCCATTTTGGAATAAGGTGTATGTACCGTTATGTCACGCATTAATTGATTTCGGCATCCGTGGTTTCAGGTCAACTCTCGGGTTGGCGTTGGAAGTTTGATTGATGCAAGCCAACTTTGGTTGTTGGTGCTTGAAGATGAGATTCCGCAGAATTACGAAAATCGCATTAAGTTGATTATTGAAGATAAATGGTGGTGAGTCTTTAGGGTGATAGTTGGCTTTCACGTGGAGGGGACCTTGCGTTGCCACAATGAGAAGTCGTAAACTTGATAACGATAGAAGCAAATCACCGGCATATTCCTTGAAAACCGTTTATCAGGGTTACAAGAAGTCCTTTTTACAATAGAAGTCCTTTTTACAATGGAGGTATATCAAGAGGAGGTACTGGTACATAATCCTGATCAGTCTTAATGGGGAAAGAGAATGGGTCATCCCTCTAATGACTGAAATATTCGCAAACGATGACTCGTTGGGCGATTTCCAATGTTCACTCATCCTTGTCCGCCTTAAATCTGTGAGCGAAAAAAAAAAGAAAAACAAAAAGAAACAAGCTAGAAAAGAAAGTTTGAAGATAGCATCTCTCTCAAATGAGACGAATACCATCTCTTTACGACAAAAAGCCCTGGTTGCCCGGAATTCGAAGAACCACAGGGGCTAGAGGAGCAAGGCAGCCAAACCGACTGAATCATTTTCAAGATCATTCTATGGAAGGATGCACCTTAAACCGCAGCAAAGAAGCGTAGAGACGTCTATCTTACAAAAAGGAATCGATCCAACCCATGACCAAGCGAAACTGAACCGCTGGGGCCTGATTCTCAAAAGCCCCGAAAACTTTTCGGGCCCGAAAAGCGTTTCGTGAAACTAAAATCAGCTTAAGAAAAAATGGATTAAAACGTTTTCCTTTTGAAGATACAAAGCGTTTTATGCCAACCGAAATATGCCCGAGAAGTTTCGAAACTTTCGAGAAACGCCGCCCTGGTAAACTGAGAGTTCGGTGATAGGAAAGCCACATTTAAACTGCGCATGTGCAACTCTTTCATAAGCGAAAAATGATCAGATAGGCCACCTCCCAAAAAAAAAGAAGTTAGTCTGCTGTGGCGAGCAATAATTCAAACCGGTAAATCCAAGCTATCTTATTAGCTCGGGTTGGTATGTGACTTGGGTTGGTGGCTTTCCTAAAAGCTAAGAAATTGGCAACAAACGCCACAAATCGAAAAGCAAAAACAGTTTTCTACAGATTTTCGATTAAAATAATAATGAAAAACAGTTGATGATACGATCAAATTAAAGGTGTGTGGCCACGTCCTTCATAGCACGATCGTCCGACAAATGACAGCTAGTTTTTTGCAGATCATAGTGTTGATCAGGCCGGATCTCCTTCCTGATCTTTCCGCACGGTAGCCGATGCTCATCCAACAAAGCCAACGACATGGTTTGCGGGACCTAAAAATGGTATGGGATTTTTAACCCTTTTTTGTTGATAAAGAAACGAGTCTGATTAGTACCATTTAATTTGGAATAAGATTCACAAAATACTCAAGCCTGGTTTTCAATACCGGAGCAAGCACAAACGCAAGCATAAGAGAAGGAATAAGAGATTCGTGAAAACGAACCATAACGCAAAGCACATGCACACGACGTGGAGACAATGATACACTAGCTCCATGTTCTCTCTTTACTCACAACGCGACGCTGTGAGTGGAATCTGGAACGGATCTTTCTCATTGGACGAAAATCACAGCTTTAGTTGTGCTTGGGTTACGTCCTGTTTTCACACAACGGAAGCGAACGCAAGCATAAGAGCAAGCACAAGGAAAAGGGATCGTTGCTCTTGTGCTTATACTTGCGTCAGGCCAGTTTTCCCGGTGAAATAAGTGCTCTTGTGGTTGCGTTTATGCTTACGCAGGTTGCGATTGCGTCGCTAGTAAACCAAGCAGAGATGATTGCGACTGGCATAAACTTCCGAACGGATTGGAATATGGCATGCACGGCAAAGCAATGCGTCCTTCCAAAGGCACTCTAAAACTAACAAAAGCATACTTGTTTTGGTTGGAGTCCGTAGATTTCTTCATCAAAACTCCAGCTATGGGCCTGATGACTGTTGGGTAGAGGAGAAACCACGCGCATATTCCGATGGGATATACATAATACAAGGACAGCCACACCTGAAAAACATCGCATCCACTTAGACATTGAAGCTAAAAGAAAACACGCTCTGGTGTCCACGGGAAAAAAAGGTAAACAATGGGAAGAGAGAACAAAACATTATGCGCACAATATTTGTCAAGACGACCGAATTAGCAAATTAAGGCAAATAAATATATTTTCCAGCAGCATTATTTTCCTTTCGAATTTTAAGGAGCCGCACCAGTCTGCGCTGAAACCTTTTCAACAAATAGACCGTTGGCCATTTTTGAACTCTCACGACTGGACTGGATTCTACCATGAAATGGAGGCAAATGCGGGCAAATTCTTTCAAATGCAAATTAATTTGTCCGCATTAGCCTCCATTTCATGCTAGATCCAGTCCAGCCGTGAGAATTCGAAAATGGTCTATTTAACCTGCACCCTCGATTTCCCCTCCATTTTGGCTACTCATGAGTCTCAAGGAGCGGATGACTTAAAGCCTTCATACAATGTACCTTTATTCTTTAGCCTGCCAAAGGGAGGATCCCTTGCGTAACGGTGACCTCCACGGCAACAACAACGCCATCATAAACTAAACCAAAGTCCAAACAGTTGTGGCGGAAAAAGTTGCACGAAACATTTCACAGTGTAACATACCCTGTAACGGCCACAATCGTTGCACGAAAAGTAGAACTTAACTCTACTTTCGGCAACGGGTCTTGCAACTTGTCTCGCAACGATTTTGGCCATTGCAGGGTATGTTACACTGCGAAATGTTTCGTGGCAACTTGTCCCGCCACAATGTCGCCAAAACATTGCGAGACATGTTGCACAGAACATTTCACAGTGTAAAAGCGCCATAAAGTTTATTAATTTGCTGTCCACTGCAAAAAAATGGGCGCAAAATAATCCAAATAAAAGTCTTGTGGAGAACGTATTAAAGCACGTGAGAACTGAATACACTTTCCACTTTCTTCCGTAACTTCCACGCGCTAATACCAGTTTATTAATCAGTTTAATACGCTTAGAAAGTTGGAAAATATTCTGCCCTTAAAACGCTGCTTAAGCAATTACCTTATGAGTGTGATCCGCTCTGCGCAAGAAAAATGGGATGAGAAAGAAAGCGACTCCAGTGAGTCGTAGACAAACTCCTAAAAGGATTATGGGTATCTTGACAAACAATGGAAAAGATGCGAATGGTTTCTTTATCACTTGGCGACAAAGACCTAAAAGCTAAACAAGATAACACCGATGTTAGTATCAATTCAAAATATTTCTTCATGTTTGGTGGCTTACAACTCTAGTTAGTCCACGACAAATAATGGAAAGAAGATGATGTGATGATTTACCATGAATAGCACGTCGGTTAGCTTACTACTATGGTTGAAGCTAATACGCTTGCTAATAAATCACAAAAACCATAAATATACTCTAGAATCGTAACCTTGAAGATCAAAATTCATATGATAAAATACTGCAATTATATCTGCAAGAGTTTGAAGATTCTGTGATGTCAGTCATCCGATAATACAAAATTAGACTGCCTTGGAATGAAGGATCGACTCGCTCTCACTGTCTTAAGATGTATATTGTACTTCCCAAACTCGACAATGGTTTAGTGATATCTGTTATGCCAGAAACCCATAAGGGATGAAACGTGTAACGCGCGTTCACAGTTTCCGAATATTCAGTGCGAACTGATTGGTTGAATGTTTCAGTGCTAAGTACCATATTTGGAAACCCCTCGCTCTTGTTGTTCCAAATATGGTACTTACAATCATAGACAAAAGTAGTTGGGAAGGTTATGTAAATGAACCACACCACAGCTGTATTTCAACCCGCTTCTGTTAAAGCTCAAAAGAAATAGTTTCACTTTCTCTTACATAGCCCCCCTCCCCCCTATTCAATGTTGGAAGGCAACTCAACAATTTCCCACTGAAACCATTCAGTTTTACACAACATTGAAGGAGGGGGGAGGGGAGAGAAGCAATGAAGACTTCAAAAGTGCTAACCTTCCCAACAGTTTTGTCTAGGATTGTAGCAAATTGAATATTTAGAAGCTTGTTTCCCAGCACACAAGGGGCCGTTACACGTTTCAAACCTTATGGGTTTCTGGTTATGCCCAATAACATAGTTATGCGTACCTGTTGTTCGATGACAATAATCACAAATTCTCCAATAAAACACAAGAAAAAGCCAGGAGCGATGCCATGCCAAAGCGCCACAAAGACTAACGTTAGAAAGTGGGAAATGAGCTTGTTTCCAAGGAAACGGAGCCTTTTGTACACATACCTAGTAAAAGTTGACAGATATGGTGTTGTAAGATGGGAGATGTTTTATGGGTAAGCCGGGGTCGGGTGAGAGGGGACCTATGGAGACGATTATATTTCAGGCCGTGGTATTCTACGCTTTCGTCCCCCACAAACCTAAGTATCTTCCTTAAAGAAATGGTACACAGGAAAGACCAATCATTTCGTCAGAAGTACAGCATTGAGAGCAAACTCTTATTGCTGGCTGCCGGAACAATAGCAGAGAGAGACTTGTAAGCAAAAAAGCAAAAAGGGATGTAACATTAATGAGTGTTTTTGCAACATGTTGCAATCAGGAAGCAACATCTCGCGTACCATCCAAGCAGCTTGCACAGTTAAGCAGACGCAATATTTTGGGGTCAACGACCGTACTAGCCTGTTCCAGCCAATCAGATTGTCGGGAGCAAAAAAGACTGTGAAGAGAAAACAGCAGACCTCCTCTCCCCAGCCCTCTCTCGTTTTGGATCTCTCGTCACCGTTTTCCGACGACGGTTTTCATAGCTCCCTACCATCCGAAATAGGCTGCATGGCGTTACGTCTGTGTTTGTTGACAGGGGATTAAAGTGTAAACTACGATTCGATCTTGAAAAAATAGTCCAGAACAATAGTCGAGTACGTTTGACTAAAATTAATCATTTTTCTGTAGCACAAGAAAGCACTTACTTGAACATCCATTGATTAGTATTCAAGTTGAAAGCATCTATAACATGCTGATAAAGGAACGTAATAAACATAGTCAAGATACTTTGCCTCTTTCAAAACCGGCTTTAAACGCTTAACTCTGTGACGGAGGGCTTAGAATGTTAAAAACAGGTTTTAACGTCGTTCAAACAATGGCAAAGGCAATGGATTAACCCCGCTCTCTTAGTGTGCGCTGTGTTGCGCATGGTCGCAACGATTCAAGTTTAATAGAACCTGTGATAAGAGACTCAATTCTTTGTCCATTGCTCAAAAAGTTTGCAGAAACGAGCGACCCAAAGGATTTATTGATCTATCACCGGAAATGGTCAATTAATACTCATTCCCTTGGCATAAGTTGGCGAAAAATCTGTAGAACTGAACGAAATTTACAGCAGCAGCAAACATTTTACCTGAAATGTGTACGCCGTCTCAAAGAGTAAAAGGTGAACGTTACTGCAGCCGTCCCATCTCACAACACCCTTCTCTGATCTGCCATTGTAACCCAACCCTGATATGATGCAAGCTCCTTCCTTTTCAAAGAAAAATGGCAAAGCTAAAAATTCTTTGCCTTCTTAAAAATGGTAAAATGCAACTCCCCGTAGCAAAAGAATACAAAATCGTGACAAAGTGTATTGATAAACGTTTTCACGTGTTCACATTTTCTCAGAAGATCAGAATTACGTCTATCACGCATGCTTGAAAAAAAGCTAGAGCGTTTTAACTCACGTGACCAGCAGACATATTGGATTACTGAAACAAAAGAAAAATTCAATTTCCGGAGGATTGGTTTGGTACACCATAATGACCGCCATTCCCTTGTTTTGGAACACCAACATGGCTGCCGTGACACATGTGAAAACGCTCTATATGGCATCAATTAACGAGGCGCGCGAGGACCTAATAATTCATGCTAACACACATATACACCTTAAAATGGTCGTCATTTTAGTATTCTTTTGTTTGCTTGCAAATTAGCCCTTGTTGGCTCGTTTTTAAGGTAAACATTCAAAAGAATATTTAACCTTGAACGAGGCAACAAGGCAAACGAAAGAATATTAGAATGGTGGCCATTTTGGAATAAGGTTTATAAAATAGAGCAGAAACCATTGTTGACAATTGTTAGCTATTTCTTTGGACGTCTATTGCTTATTTCTATATGTCTTCGAGGGATAGAGTGGTTTCGACGCAAAATAATTCGTTCGAATTAACAAATGGAAGACTAATCAACTAGTGTCATCAAGAATTTTGTTCAATTATGTTTACTCAGGCAGCTCAATTAATCTCTTCCATTGCAAGGAGAAACGGATGCTGGCCTGTATTCATGGTCGCTGTCTTCATATGAATGCCTAAAATCCCAGACGGGGTAGATGAAACCTATCCACGTGCCTAGGTGAAAGTAACGTCACGTCCAAATATCGATCCTAAGGAACCATGCTTTGGAGATTCCCTGAGACATTGCAGGCATCCAAACGGTAACTTCATCCTCCTGGGGAGAACAAAGTTCTCAATCCCATGGGTAATAATTTCTTATGTAAGACTGGTGATCAACTGGAAAGGTCTGGTTTCGCAGAAAAATCAGACTAAAAATAACTCGGTCTAGATCTGTAAAATACAATTAAGTGTTACCCACCCACTCATGGGCCCCACACCTACCGTAATAAGCCAAACTGCTTGGTACTTCATAACACTGACTTTCGTTGTTGCCACAGCGAAGCCGAACTTGTACAAAAACGACTTTTGCTAAAAATAAACCAAATAACATAATGACATAGACCATAAAATTGATGCTAGCACACTTCAAACATGAGGAAAAAGGAAGCTAAAGAGTTAGAAGTCACCTTGATAAAGAGAGATCGTCCTCCTGAGAGTAGCCGGACATTAACATTAAAGTCAAGACTTGACAATGAGAATAACTTCCGCTCAGGTTGTCCAAACGTCAGTCAATGTCAACGACAAAAGGCCTCCTCAGGATAACTCTCAGCCGGACGATCGCACTTCATCAAGGTATGATATGGCTCCTAGACCCAAACCAGGGTCAGAAGTGATTAAGAATTGAACCTACATCGTATTCATCTGTTATTAGAAAACTTGCTTTGACTTTTGGATGAAGAACTGCGTACACGACGAGATAGATTAAGCCAAGAATGAAACGTCTAAGACCCGCGATGACGCTGTAACACAAGACAACATTTAGGTGTTAAGCAAACACATGCAATAGATCGACATTTGAGGACCAAAAATGACTCTTGATCGCTTAATTCCGTTGAGACAGGACATTCTACCAATTGCAGTGAACTCAAGGAGAAAGTAAATATTAAGATGAGCCGGTAATGAATTAAGAGATGTACATTTTTCTTTGTGGACTCAAGGACACCGTGAAAAAAAAAAGAGACGAGTATTTTCACTCAAATCAAAGATTGTGTACTGCGCAACGATCCTGCACAACGCGTAATTGCCGAGCATGCGCACTGAGCTCTTACCGAGAGTTTGATGCGATGTCTTTCTTGTTGATAAGTGTTCCGTCAATTAAAGCCATGTATTTCTTCATTGGAAACTAAAACGTAGAACAAAACAAAGGTAGCTTAACGAAACTCCGCAGAATGAACAACTTCAGCAAGAATATCATTTGGCTCCACAGCAATGGTCCCTAAATATCAACAATGACCTTTCTCTGCTATATGGTATCTGCAATTACGAACTAGCTGTACAGAAAAGCATGAATCCTTTATGACTTACTCACGACAGTATAACACGACGCAGTACTGAGTTCTAATAGTTATCTATTGATTAGAAATGGGTCAATATCTTACCTGTGGTCCCACTAGAAACCCTCCAAAGAAATACGTGTAACTGGCTATCTAAAAGCAAAACTACCCGTGAAAAAAAAATGGGAAACATAATTTCATATAAAGCAAGGAATTAATTGTCACGATCATGTGACCTGCTATAACTTCATTTACCCAGCCGGTACCCTTAAACACTGAATCCAATCTACAAGCCCCATTTAATCAAGTAGTTAAATTCACGTATTCACGCATTAAATTCACGTACAAAAAGCACGCACTACCCTGAACACTACAGTTAATTCGCGGGCATTCGTCCAATTTTAAGTAATTTAATATAAATATAACAGGGGTATCCCAGGTATCTTGAATTCCCCTTTACCTCAAACAGAAATTTCAACCCATTGACATAATTTAATCCCGCTAACTCGAAAGTCGCAATTATTTACGATACCACAAAACGATTTGCCTTTCAGAGCGTAGTAATTTACAGCAAAATGCTCACGTCGAGATTAACATACCTCTAATAAAGAGGGACATTCATGAATTGCGGTTTTCTTGAAATCTTCAGACAACTTTCCCTATTTAAAGGGACAGTTATTTATAAAAGAACGAAAGAAACCATAAATTAAAAACTGTTCTGAAGTAAAATAGGAGTAAGTTGTAAATGGAAAGGAGACGAGTACTTTGCTCAGAGCCGAAATCCGGATGGGTAGCTTTCAGCTGTATACGAGCGTACATCTATAATCATGCTGCAATGCTTAGTTTCCAAGTATAGTAGCGCATATCTACGGTTATTCGGCCTTCTGATAAACAACCCTGCCGGCGATGGACTTGCATTCCATACTGGGGAGAAGAAATATTAGGTCTTTAGATGCCTTATACCACTGAAATCGGTATAAGCTCCGACCACATGATCCTTCGTAGCTCGACAGCGACTTTACCTTGCTCTATGCAGTGATCTACTATTCAGCAAAAGAGGGGTAGAATTTGAATGTTGCGTAATTATATCTGTATTCTCCCAAACGCCTCAAAGATGGAA